>NC_071982.1:2341306-2414286 GCF_026283585.1 Hylaeus volcanicus
AAATAACCATTAATTGAATTTTTAGTTGTAAATTACAAAATATTCGCAGCCACTCGCGTGATAGTGTCTAACAAAAGCTAGGTCTAAACATACTCAGACAGTACTTCCGTGAAGACAGCGTATGCATTAACAACTTTATCGTATTTCCCACCATGTGGAAATGGGTCAAAATACCCAAGCTCCGTAAACCTTGTATTAAAGCTAATCAAAAGATACGGCAGTTGTTAACCCACCTAACCCCAAGGAATTTAGAGCCCAATAAAACTCTCCGAGCAATAAACACAGCCATTCGCCTTCGACCAACAATTTAACACGTTTTCGTCGTAACAAACACCGAACAATATCTTTCCTGTATCATCGAATTCCATCAATCGCAACTCGATGACTGATTACGCTATCGCGCGTGCGTCTCACGAAAAATCGTGTATCACCGGTCATGTCCACACACCATACATAGATCGATTGCTACGATCGATCGAACCGTTCGACAAGAGCAAGGCAAACACTCGCGTCTTTCCTGTCAATCGAGGTTCCACGTGTCCGATGCGCGCGCAAACACATCGAACACAGCCAGAGTGGAAAAAAGGAAAGAAAACGGAGCGTTAGCGCCATTGGAGCTGTGATCAGATACGATTTCGTTTTCCGGCTATCACGTGTTCGTTGCATTTCCTGGAAGACTCTCGATAAGCCTTCTTTTTCGATACACGCACGGCTATCGAGGTAATGACGCACCGGGATAAGCGACGCGACGCCCGATAAAACTTTCCTGGCTCACGGCGACGGAGATTACTTCACGCTCTCGCGGATTTTCCAACGCGATCGTAAATTATCAATGTTACCATAAAATCCCTGCGCGCTGGGAACGCGATCATCGAGCAACAAGAACTTCACGTGCACGCGTGTACACTTGTCGCCGAGTTGAGATCAAAATATCACGTTGTATCGGCTGAGCAAGGATCTCAACGTCCGTTCGTAAAAAGATCGAACCCTCTCCGAGCAATCGACATGTTGCAACTATCTCCTCAGATATCGTTGTTTTGATTTACTTGTCAGAAAATAAGTTGATTGCCCGTACAGGACGCAATTAAGTAGAGCCGAAACGGTATGAACTCTTTTAATACTCTGCGAACATGGAGGAACATCGAGGATTAAGTCATTCCCTGCGCGACGGTCAGTGGAAGATACGAGATTTTTCAAACTGTCTTGAAAAGTTGGACAACTTGCTCGGCAACCTGGCATTTCTTCTGATTTATTAATGCTTAAGGCGCTATTCTAGAACTTTCAAAATATCTATTTTTTTTTTTTTTTTGAATTTTTTGTTATCTTTGTCGGTAATGTGTACAATGTGCAAAAATGACATTCATTTTCAAGAAGCAAGTATGCCAGCATTGGGTTTTAATCGTAATCGCAAGTAATGATTACTTTTGTATTTATCACAATTTGGAATAATTACTTTTGAATTAGAAAGTAATAAATTAAGTAATTCTTGCTTACTTTGTTTTTAGTAATTATGCAATACCTTATTCTTAATTACTGAGTAATTCAATTACTTTTTAATAATTACGTACAACTACCCAGAAATTAATTAAAAGGTATCCCAAAATAGTTAAAAATACCTAAAAGTAATTAAAAAGTAATTACAACTACTTTTTTAATTACTTGCAAGTAATTGCAATTACATGGACAGCAATTGTTAAAAGTTATGATTACTGTCTTTCGATTACTTTTAATTATTTTGAACTACTTTCATGTGCCAAAATCGGTGGCAAAAGTTGTTAAAATTAATTAATAGTAATTGGAAGGCACTAATCGTGACTTTTCTTGCAAAAGCGTTTATAAAAATTCCTTCTACATAGAATAAATAAACAATTCTCAAAGAGAACTAAGAATTGACGTTCTAGACTAGAATAACCCTTAAGCGATCAATATGGATAGGTATAATTAAAAAACGCTAAACTAATATTAATCGCGGAGAATATCGTAGAGTAACCTTCGAGGGGAAAATAGGTGAATCAAAATAACATTAAAATCAACCATAACACAAGACATTATAAATATGAATATGATTACTGCTGCTACAGAAATCGTTTTAAAGTGCAGAAAAGTGAGAAAATTGGAGTAATTTTGCTCAACGGAGACCGTTTAAATACAAAAATTGCAACACATGCACATGTTCATACGAACACCCTTAAACTTATCACCAAAAAATTGTCCGTTTATCTAAAACAAAAATTCTTAAATATAAACCACTTTCGAACCACCTCAATCAAACGATCTCTAAAGAAACACAAGTTGCTCCAATCATCACCTCCTGTTTTTACCGAGCACGGTATCATCCGTTACATCCGCACAACTTTGAACGCACCATCTTCGGATCTTAAGCGGTTTAGGATGCCCGCAATCAGCAAAAAGCCCGATATTTTATCCGAACAAACCAGAATCCCGACGTAAGAGTTTAAAAGACGACCGATAAAGACTTTTCTGGCTCGCGATGGAGGAGATTATTTCACGCTCTCGCTACTTTTCCGGACCGATCGTAAATTATCGATGTAACCATAAAATCCTCCGTGCCAGGAGGGCGAATCGCGAGCAACAAGAAGTCCGCGTGCGCCCGCTCGCGTACACCTGTCGCCGCGCTGAAATCAAAATATCACGTTATCGGGTGAATAACGTACGATCCCCGGTCTCCGGTTCTCCACGTGGCAAAAAATGGCTCGCGGATTGGTGGTACAGCGGAGGATTTACTCGGCTATAAGAAACATGCACGACGTGTCGGTGGACGAGGGGACGAGAAATCATCGTGGCCTGGACAAGAAACACGTAGCGAGCGCGGTTATGACGTTCCACCCGAGCGCGGTCGATTTTTTGCGACGCATCCAAGCGCGACGAGGAACGTCAACGGTGACGGAAGTCCTTCCACTAAATAGAAGAGGACGATGCGCTCGCGACGAAACGAGATTTACTTTGCAAAAGTGTCGAGACCTCCGCAATGAACCAACCACCGCCAACGGCCGCGTGGACCACGCGCTCAGGAGCGTTGCTAAGGCGCTCGCCGAGCCGTGTGAACCTGGCACCCGACTTTTCAAAAATTAATTTTTTCGTATAGAAAATGATAGTGTTTCGTTTGTACTTGATTGCACCGTCAATAGTTTCGTTTGCACCTAAAAGCTGAACGAATAAATGCAAATAGAAACCAGCCAGGTTGAAAGGGTTAATGCTAAAATGTATTCAATGCTGGTACGACTCGGCAGAAACATGATTTAGACTGCAGGGCTTCTTAAACTTTTTTCATTCACGATCCCATTTATGATTGTGATTCTTTTCGCAAACAAAATAATATAAAAATAACGATATGTAAATATTTTGTGATGATTTATTGATTAGGTAACAATGTATATAATGTATGTAATAAGATACATATACAATACATATAACAATATATATAAATATACAATATTTTACTAAAGATACGTAAATATTTTGTGATGATTTATTGATTAGGTAACAATATATATGCAGTCTTAGAACAGTGTTTCCCAACCTTTTTCATGCTATGCCCCACCTAAGCTTTTCCAAAATGCCCCCTCCCCCTCGATATATACATAATTTTGAATATTTAAACATGGAAATGTTCACTAAAGAAACACAAATGATAAGTTTTAAGAAATAATCGCTAGAAAATTATTGAACAAACACAGAAAGTAAATTTTTAAATTGCCTCCCCCCCCCCCCGCCCCTGTGGGCCTTACGTTGGGAAGCACTGATCTAGAGAATAATTCAAAAACGCCAACAAGCAATTCATCGTTACCGCTATCGAACCAGCGCGCATTTCAAAAATTTACGAGGACGCAAATTGACCAAAAAAAAAAAAAAGAAAAAACCGGAATGCAAAGGTACCACAGGATCGGCGTCCCGCGTGCCGTGCGGCCCGCGCGGCCACGGCACGGCTCGCGCCTGGTGGTGGTACCCGTGCCCCGATACTTTGGCCCTTTTTCTCCTCTTCGGTCGCGTTCCTCGTCTCCCGTTGAAATAAGAAGAAACGACACACGCGAGTCTCGAAACGAGATCGACGCACGCTGCTCTCTGTACGTCGCGAAGGCGTGGTCCGGGTGGACAAGATCGCATCTTCGTGGAACGCGGAGAGAGAAAGAGAGAGAGAGAGAAAGAGAGAGAGAGAACGAGATGGAAAGGGAGCGAGACGGCGAGAGAAACCAAAGTGGAGGGCAGAGGGGAAAGGTAAGATCTGCATGGCGGGGAATGCGAATAAGACCGCAACCGAGGGAAAGAAACGTGGAGGGGGGGGAGGGGGGCTACAGAGGGGGCGAGGACAGAGCCAATCCTGAAAATTGGAACGAGCGTGCGTGAAGGTAGGTGGGTCGGTGCACCGTTTGCGATGTAGACGTTATAGCGAAGGTATGGTCGTGCATACGTCCAGACGTTTCGTGTCTCGCGCGATATCAACCGCGCCGTGCAGAGCAGAGGTCACAGATAAAAGGCCGAGATAAGAGTACTTAGGACGCAGGTGAACTAAGTGTAAGCGAGTCGATAACCGGCCGCTATCTTATCGCCTCACTCTGCTTCGATACACCTCGCTCGGCCGATAGAGAGGAGCATCGGGGCCTAGATTCGAAACGCTTCCACGATCGTGTCGTGCTATAACGTCGATCGTAGAAAACCGAACGATCATCGTATCGATCGCCGGGGAACGTATACGGGCTCGTTTATGGATCGACCAGCCGTACTGCAACATGCTCGAATCATTCGATGGACATTTACGATCGACGACCGATCATTTCCGTCGCGTACACGCGCTGAAAACGATAACGACACGATCGAGGGGCTCTGTTTTCGATCACTGTTTCTTTCTTTTTTTTCTTTTTTTTTTTTTTTAAAGAAACGCGGAATTTTCAGGCGCGGTTCTACGTTGTTTATTAGCCGGGTGGTTAATCCGATGATTCCGCAAAATCGTTCGAGAATTTTAATCGCTGCTCGTATGTATGTTTACGATATTCAAGGTGATTTTTAACAGGTGATACTCTCGGGTTTGGATGACGCAAACGCGTCGTCGAGATTTTCGTGTAACGATGTCTCACGGTGCGCAGTATTGTCACGACTTCTCGGTGTAAAGTTGCCCATGATATTTGTTAAGTTGTAATACATGCTAATTTTAACAGAAGATTAAACGCGATGTCCCTGACCCAACAATGTAACAAAGGAAAGATAAACTTAACGGTTTTGAGAAACAGCATTTAAAATACGAATAAACTTATCTAGCTTCGAGTAAAATGTTGTATTTTCTTCGGTTTTAGAAGATAAAAATACGACATCGCTATCTGTGGACTTGGAACAATAATTTAAGAACTTTTAAATGGGAAGTTCGTAAACTAAATATTTAAAACACAAAGGAACAATTGGAAATACGATCGTATTTTAAATTTCAAAAAATCATTAGTATTTAAACGTTTCTGTCAAAATTTAGACTCTTTTATAATCGATCATTCGAAATCATAATTGTTACATCGCCTATTCGACAAGCTATTTTTACATAAATAATTCTGATTCGAAGTCCCGTGTTTTCTGTTTTCAAAATGAACATGATGTCACTAAAAGTACGACGCGTGTCTCTAACGAACCACTGAGTAATCTGAAAGAGAAAAAACATTTATTCAATTTTATGCAATAATTCCGAAGAAAAAAATTATTGAAAATATGCTTTTTTTGTGCGTTCACAGTGAAATGCCCACTTAAACAAAGTTCTCTGGCCAAACCTCCATTGAGAGGCAGAGGGCGCAGAGCCTAAACTCAATAGCCTGCTTCAGCCATTTAGCTATCTCTACTTTTCTACCAAAAGCGTCATTTTCATTTCATAAAATGACATAAATAAAATCGTCATTCGGCTCCCCGATCACTATCTCCGATTCGCTCGACGACAAACCTAGCCCAATAGCGGGCAGAGGTATCAATCACCAAAACACTGGAAGCGCCCGCCTGGAAAGTACGGCACACCGTCGAGAAATAAGAATTTCCGGCCGAGAACTCGGCTTGACACGGATATCCAACCAGCGAAGGCCGTCGCGCGTACCTTTCACGCTCCAAAACAATCGACCGGCAACGGGAATTCCGGGAAACGCGAAATACCGCGATGAAAGCGCGACGGGAGAGGAACAAAGGCCACTCACCGGATTAAGGCTGCTGATCGTCGACCCCTCGAACCTCGGAGCGTGTCACTTGCGCCGGATCGTCACGTTTTCCCGGCATGGGAGGTCACACACTGAGAACACACACTAACTCGCGACGGAACCACGCGAGCGGCGATCGGTCGCCGGCAGACGCGCGGATGGCACACGCGCGCACGTGACGCGGATCGGGATCGGTTCCCCGTCGGTAGAAGATTAGAAGACCGCGGCGATGTTCGACGTGTAATCCATGATGAACCCTGGAATAATCAGTGATTCTGTTTTATTAACGCTAAACCTATCGACGTTCGTTCGTTACTATTTCTATCGCGATGGAACAAGTGACTGGTCTTAAAGGTATTTTTTTGATACTCTTCTTAACCCCTTAACACTTTATCTACCGGGCTATTTAGAAACAGACTTTAATTCAAAGAAGAATTTTCTACAGTATCATATGCCAATCTAGGCTGACAATAATTCCTCCATACTGTTACTGGGTACGTTGAAAGCCAAGTCTGTGTCCAAACACTGAACATTGTAAGTAGACAAGAGTGAAAAGAGTAAAGAAATTCGAATAACTAAATACTCCAATTAAAAAGGCTAAAAATAGGCTCCCGGTAAATCAAGTGTTAAGCTACAACCACGTGTGAGACTCGTGGTCGGATATTCGGGCCAAAACTGATATCGAATATTGGTTCCAAGCTGTTGGAGCTCAAATCGTAGTTTAAGCGTAGCAAATGTCTTGTAAAGATATTTTTAAGGGGGAACAACGCTGTGACAGGGACAAAAGAAGACCTTCTTGACAATTTCTTCTGTGTCGCTTATTAAATTAATTAAAGATTAGGAGAAGGATATATTATTAAGGATACCTTAACCCTCTTCAGGGACGATTTTCTTTTTTGTTATTATCAAATTGTTGTTTTTTTTTTTTGTTATCGACAGTAATTATAATTATAAAAAACTAAGTGTTTACATATGTGGCCAAGGGCGTGAAGAGGTTAAAGTGGTTTTGTAAATTTTTGTATTGAACATTAATAGCATAATCTCTAGCATGATTTATCTGAAAAATAAAAGGAAAAATATTTTCTTAATCTACATAAATGTAGCAATCGTTGAGCATTGTCATTTTTTTTTTTTCTAAATTCTGCTCCATTTTTTCACAAAATGGCGCAATATCTCAAATGTTCCACAAATTTTGTTTCATTCTAGAAGTCATAAAAATAGTAATTTTTAAGATATTATAAAACTGCTAAACTTAATGATTGCTACATTTATGTAGATTAAGAAAATATTTTTGTTTTCAGAAATTTCTTACGGACTGAAATATTGTTATGCATACTTGTTATGCATATTGTTAATTTTTATTATTGTGTAATACGAAAATTTACAAAATCCCTTTAATACATTCTTAATAATATATTAATATATTCTTAAAAATATATTCTTCCCCCAATCTTTAATTTGTTAAAGGATCGGTATTCCTTCCTGGTCGATGTCTTTGGGCATAACCTCCTTCGAGCATGCGTGCTAGAACGGAAGTTAAAAGTCCGTGATTGCGTACAATTACCGGAGAATGTACACAATCGCTGGTGGAAGTGTAAATAATGGTCGAATCGCGTATTTTGCGGCATGGTAAAATACCGTGGAATGCTTAACCTTGTTTACGACGATGAAGATCAATTATAAAAAAAGTCTGTGCTCGTTAAATTGAGTAAGATATTGAAAACGATGAATGATTTACGAGCTCATTTGTGATTGCAAATCAACCGATATCGTACACTCGTGATGGGATATCAAGATACGTATACAATGCAATTACAAAGATATAATAATAATAAACAGCAGGAACGAGTATAAAGAGTATTATAAAAATTATACACCTGGAAGCTCGCATACATATAGAGAGAACCCAGAAAGAAAAAATCTCTCGAGTATACAAACTTGTATTTAAAGTATAGAATGAAACTTTTTTTTGTTTGGATAAGTATAGAATGAAATATAAGAATGAAATAATAGAATATATATATAAGTATAGAATGAAACTGATCCAAACAAATCTCCATTCAAATGTGTCCATAATTATGAGAGTGGTCTAAGTCGTATATTTCTTGAAAAAAATTACATTGATTTAGTTTAAAATAACGTAGTGTGAAATAACTGATAAACTCTTTTTCCAATTTTGTCTTAGACCACTTTCATATACTCAAATGAACGTCGCAAGTAGATCACTATACTGCAGCTCTATTCGTAATCCGTTACTATACTTGTTTATATTACCAACTCTTTTAACACCGACCCAACAAGTTGAACCCGAGTACCGAGGTTACCCAACGTAACTTATTATACCCACGTTCTCTAGAATCAATGGCGGCAAAAAAACTATCAACAACAGAGGAATACCAACTACCAGACATGTATTTATCGTTCCAGTAGCCGCGAAATTCCTAGCTAATCGGTAATCACAACAACGGAGCAATCACTGGCCGACAGCGGTATTGTCGTCGCGATGATAGGACGCGCGGTAACGTACTGACTGTACGAGTTAGCACGACGATTAGGCGACTAATCGCGACTCGGAAGGTGCTCGGATAACGGGCGGTGCACGCAAGGGCGCCTGTCCGATCATCGGCCCGTCACGGCTGATACGCGCGTAAACAAAGCGTCGCGACGGACGGCTTCGGTTCTCGCCCGCGCACTAGTTAACCGCGGCCTCGGGCGCAGGTTACCGCACGCTCTTCTACGCGAACGAAGCCGTACGAACACATCCGAACGCCGGAACCGTCGTGGCGCGAATAGGTTGAACGTTTCTTTCAATCCTATCGCGCATACCGCACGCGTTGGTAGCCAAAACTGCTGGCACAACGCGCGTCAACTGCACGCGCGACGGTATCCGCGGGCTCTGCGGGCTCCCGCGGAACCGATTGAGGAAACGGGAGCGTCCGCGCGATGATTCGGAAAACTGTGACACGGAACAACCGCCTCGGTCCAACTGTGCGTCGCGCGGCCTCGTCAAAAGCGTCGGTGCACGCTTCGCGGGAGATACGAACGCGATAGGGACGTCATCGCGCGTCGACGAACACCGCCGCACGACTTCCGAGCGTCGCGTTGTTTGCAAACAGCGGCGGACCGGCCCGATGTCGTTCACCTTTAACGTACTTGTTCCGTGGATTTATTTAACGTTGGATCTCGACGAAACTTCGCTTGATTTATATTTCATTGAACACGAACCGTACGAGCCTATTTCGATGTAAATTGATCGCCACAGTTTTACGAAAAGGGAAATTTTGTCATTTTAATGACGACTCTTATGGAAGATATAGATTTTTATGTGAGTTTCTTCGATTGATATGAAAATGCAATTTAGAAAATTGCTGAAAATTTGATATGTTATAAGAATCGGTGTTATATGCAATTATAAAAAAAATAATGATAATTGACTGCCCCGTACTTGGGGTACAATTCATTGAAATTTGAAACTGAACGCGGAGAAGTTGCGCGGTAACAGTCACGTTGCTACAATTGCTACAATAGCTACAATTATTTCTCGAGTACAGTAAAGACTTTATAAATGCACAAATATCTCTACTATAAATGTACCGAAACCATCACTAGGAGCACAAGAGATAAATGAATTTTTCTTCATTATAAAATAGGAAGCACTTCTTCAAAAGTGACATTTGGAGTTTTTATTGCAAAAGAAGTAAATGGCAAAAAAATATGCTCTTTGTTTTAAACACCTCTAAAAATGCAATATTAAATTTTTCAGTGGGGAATTTAGGTTCATATAGAAGAAAGTTATTTCTTTAAAGTAAATTTAAATCCCTATTGATTTCAAATGAAAACTGTGGCCCCTAGAACGTACACAAAACAGTTACGTTTGATGGGGAGCTTCGATAGGTGATATCTTCCATATTTTACGAGGAAATACTTCTAAAAAATTACAACGTTTACTTGAATATATGTATAAAATGTTATCAACCTCCCAGTGGTGGGGATGGTTTTTCAATGAATTTATAGTAGAGATATTTGTGCAATTATGGAGACTTTACTGTATTCGAGAAATAATTGTGGCAACAACCGCGACTGTTTCATTAAATTGTATACATTTCTATCTTGCTAAAACAATTCATGCAGATCACTAAAAAAACAAAGTTTTAAACCTATTTCCCTCCTAAACTTCAACGTCACGTGGACGTACACCTTCAGGTACACAATAGGACATCGAGACTCCATCATCATGCGTCGCCGAGCATCGTGCAATTTCAATGTTGTTTGCAAACAGCAGCCAATGGGGTTGATGTCGTTCACCTTTTACTCACCAGGCGTGTCGATATGTAAATGATGCCTATCATCGACGTGATCGGTAACCATCGGTCATAACTAGTGGTACGAGAAGCTGGATGCAAAAGTACTATGACTTGAGCGGTGCACCTGACTGCACTTAAGCTTGCTGGGATGGGGAATGGTTTCCTGCCTCTATCTGCGACACACGAAAGAAAGACTGGAACTACTCGATCTGCAACAGGGTTCGCTGAACTTTTCCTGAAAACAAATAAAACGGCCGATTTAAACATAGCGAACATCGAAAACATCCGAACAATAATTGACGTGTAATAAAATAGATCTAGTATGTAACAATCTGTATGTACAGTTGCATGCAAAAGTTTTTTGGCCGAAAGTAATTTTCGGATTAAGTAATGTATAATGGGTGTAAAGTCGAAATAAAAATATGTAATAGTTAAACTGCGGATCTTTATACAAAATAAAATCTTCGCGAACGTGTGTACAAAAATTTAACCTAAATAGGGATTTATTTTATTCTGCAAATATTATAATATGAACTTTACACTCAATCTTTTTTATATTCATATACATTGCATATAGTATATTATATATATTGCATATTGTTTGGATTTTGTAGTTTCTTGCACATTCAAATTTCCTATAAATACATAAAGATCCGGAGTCTAATCATAGTAAAGAGCTTTTATTATACTTATAGAATGTGTAATTTAAAAATTCTATACAGCAATAAATACCTAAGTATAATAAAAATAATATTTTTCGCTTCTTCATGAGCGTTTGAGCAAATTCCTAATAGTTACAATTCGGTCCGTTTTGTTTACGTTACCAATAACTAAGGAAGCTAATAGGGACAAATAGAACAGTAACGGAATGGTTATTGACTAACAGTTTGAGGACTCTGCATTTGAAATATTTATGAAATATTTATCCTACTATACAATATATTGTAATTGTTCCTAAAGTACTAGACGACTGGTTTAAACTACTCTTAAAACGGGACAAATTTGATAATTTAACATCTATATTTTATGTCAAAACAGTTTGAACACTCTGTAACATTTGAAATATTCATCTTACTATAATAATTATTGTGTAATATAGATAATAATATAATTGTTCATGAATTGTCTTCAAATTGGACGTAGTACAGAGGTAAACGAAAGTAAAATAAAAATGATTTTGAATCTAGAATAGAAAATCTGAGTATTTATAAAATATTCAAATTTGACAATTTAACATTTATATTTTATACTAAAATACATGTAAGCATATTTCTTTGATAATCGAATCGAAGCTTTCGCAGCTCCAATTAAAGCTGTTTTGTTAACACATTGAGGACAACAACAAAAAAGAGTGCAGTAGGCAATGTGTTAAATAATAAATCAAATCTATATTAAATAATTGCTCTACCACCCTAAGCCAAAAAGTATCTAACTTTCTTAAAACTGAAACAAAATTCTTAACATGTTCTCATATATAAAATACAATAAACATACTTAACCATATTTCCTGTTTCAGTTCTAACAAAGTTCTAAAGTATTTCATAATCTAAAAACAATTTCAATCGATTTAGACGCAAAATCTACAGAGACGAGAACTCAAGCACGTCACTTCGTCTTAGAACGTTCCGTAAACATAAACACAAAGCATAACTGTATTCATTTTTCAAACATTAATTTACATCAACGGCTCCGAATAAATTATACTGTTCTCTAGAGCCCAAAACAACAATTTGCCAATCCTGACATAAAATCTGAATGAAAAACCACTCTTACCTCGCGTGCCACACAACGCTGCAATGCGTGGCCCGCGGGCAACGATCAACCACTGATCTACCGCGGATCGCGGCGCGATGAAAAATCGTACGCGATCCAAGCAGGAAGGTAACAACGCGATCGCTGAGAGAACGTGCACTAAAACGTATATCGACTTACGAGTTATCACTGCGATGTAAACAAACCGATTCGGTCGCGCTAACTGCCTGCGTCAACTGTATTCGTCGTTCGGGTCAAACAGACGAGACGTGTACCGCTCATACGAGACTCGACGAACTCTTCCGAGCGTCGCGACACGACCCAGCGACGCTTGATTTGATTTCGCTGCGAGCAACCGGTGCCGCGTTCCGCCGTGTCGGCAATTACGTTTTGATTAGAGAAGTTTAAATGCAATTATTCGCGAGACGGGCTCTCCCGGTTCACGTGGATTCGGCGAGTCTCCGCCGGAAGGTTTGTTTGATCGAGGCGGCTTTAATTATAGAACAGGAGTGATACGAAGCGTATGCGCGCCGATCCGAGAAACGACGCCCGAAGATTAGGCTGACCGCTCGCGGAAGCGGAACTGCACGAACGCGACCGAACGCGCCGGTGAAATTATTTTCGCGCCTCGGCGGATTATTTGAACCGTCAAAATATAGCGGTGATTCAGGGATCTGGCGACCTTTGTTTCGGGCTCGACTTACACCGCTGTTAGTTGATTCTGTCGTTAAAGTTTCACCAAGGTATCGAGACTATTCAACAGCGCTATCAAGGATATTGGTATGAAAGAACGTTGGGAGCAGAAGTGGGTAATATTTGTAGAGAAAATATTTTAAATACTATTCTAAATAATAGATTCTTCCGAATTGAAATAAAATAGTATTTCAAATAGAGTACAAAATTTCAGCAAATAAAATATTTTACTGTGATAATGTGAAACGTAAAATACGATAGTTTATTTTGGTAATCCATAGTTGAAGCATAAAGATAAATATTTTATTTTGGTAATCCATAGTTAAGAGTAAAAATTAATATTTTATTTTGATAATCTAACACATAAAATATGTTTCATTTTAATAACATAAAGCATAAAATAAAATACTTTCCATAGTTCTTAACTTGAAAATAAACTGTATATATATATGATACACAGATGAAGAAACTATTTCTTGCAAATATTATGATTTCTTGCGATTGAAAAATATCCCATTCCATCACTCACTTTATGAAGATTATTATTCAAGATTCTTAATACAAGTATTCATTGAAGAACTACATTGAATGTATGATTATAATGCAGAGGAAAAGTGCTTCGTTCGTTTTAGATTACCAAAATAAATATATTTTACACTATAATTTAGTAAAATAAAAATATTTTATTTGTTGATAATAAATTAAATAAATAAAATATTACGAACTATGACACAAATATTTTCAGTGTTTTTCAAATAAAATATTATTTAAAGTATCATTTTAAATACTTTTGATAACAAATGAAACATTTTATTTTTAAAAATACATGCATGATCCGAAATAAAATATTTATTTACTATTTACTATTTAAAATACGTATTTTACCCAGCTTTGGTTGGGAGACTACATTTGGTTCATCAGAGAAATGGTGTCAAAGAAGAACAGAAGACAAAGAAAAGGCCAAAATTATTTCTAATCGTGTTTCTAATCGAAATGAATTAAGGAAGAAAATTATGTAGCATTATATTTTTAATGTAAAAATATAAAATACAAATATATATAATATAATGTAAAGTACAGACATGTGCCACGTTTAATTGTATCATAATCATGTGTACTTTTATTAAAATTAACGTTTCCTATATAAATAGGAGAAAAATACGAAAACAGAGTAAAATTGGAATTTTTGTACCTTTACTCAATTGTTCGTAACTCAGGTATTTATCCATAGATTTTATTCAACAGAAGCTTCTTTTCTTCGTAAAAGTGCGATCTATAGGCGAACAATAAGTAACTGGACATAATTTGACAGTGGCTATTTTTACATGGCGATGGAAGAAATGTTCGTGTTTTATTTTAGCCGAAATATAGCAGATTTTCATATATATTAGCCCGCAACACTGAAACTATTGAACCGATTGGAAAACAATGTTAGAAGCAATTGCTGGAAATTTGATTATCTTTAATATGGCATCTTGCGCGACTCAGTCGGACGTTTCTACCTCGAGATATGGCCTAAAATGTTTTTATCATACCTTCCACTAAAAACGTCCATATGGTAGTTAAAATTTGGTAACATTAGAAAATAACGTTAAATAAAAGCGCAAAACTGCAAATATAAAAGTTCTCTGGATTTGCCCTTATATATATTCGAAAGAAGTTAAAAGGTCAAAGCAATTACCGAACAATAAAAATTTATACCTTCTTTTAGAGTCTGTTGACTCGTTTGAATTATTTAGAGATAATATACTACAACTTCCAATAATTATTTCTTGTTAATGTACAACGTGAAGTCCAAATATTATACAAAACTGATTAGTCACGACTAATATAATGTCATCTGCGTAATTTATTTGCTATTCAATATTGCTAAATGTCGAATCCATTGCCAAAGCGAATCGCGGTAATAAAAGAACATCCTGTACACATCAATTGCAATCAGTATCCTTCCCAACATCTTAACACGGAGACTGGTTAGAACACTTATAAATACGTTACATTACGACCAATGAATGCGCGCAAAAGAAAACAGTAACAGCATCCTAGCATCCGCAGGAGTCTGTATCAACGAAACCATAATCTTCTCGCTACATGCTATCGCTAATCATCGACAGCTACCTAGCGACGGCCTCAAGATTCCAACCATTCACCATTTACCGCTCCAATCAGGAGCTGGCAACTTTGTTGCAAAAATTTCCCAGGGATTCTTGCTTTTAGTTGCCAAGACTCCTAAACAAAAATGTTAAGATCACACGAGAACTGTCTATGTCGATATCTTATCGGTTACACGTTATATTTTAACAAAAATTAAATACGTACACATATTAATGCAAATTTATATTTCTTGTATACTATGTAGTACAAATTCAAATTTGTATAGATATCAGATACAAAAATGAAATTTAAATGAAAGTGTCTCTTCTTGTCTTCTGAACTCCCTAACGTGTATTTTATTATTGATATCTTATACATCTTTTACTACATTTCTACATATTTCCAGTTGCTATTGATGTATAATCATCCACAGTCTACTGATAAGCTGTTCTTAAGATATAGAACAAAATAGAGGTTATGCTGCATACTCTTTAATGATATATTTAGATAAGTAAGTATACAAATATGTATTTGTAGGAGTTTCATATGTAGAGGGCCAGAGATGGGCGAAACCCTAGGCTTCGAATAAATCCAAAGTTATCGGCATACTTCAGATTTATTCGAAGCCTAGGGTTTTGACAATTACTGTATAGTGTATAGGACCATATATGAGCACACTTCATGCCCATAGGTTGGTACCATTGCGGAGGGCCTCTCACCAATAAATCACTCAATAAAAGTACGTTTGCTATCTTCATTTTATTGTTTATAAAGTTTTAAGGCCGAAATTGTAAAATCAGGCTTTGCAGTGGTGTGCGTCAAGGTATAAGGAATATTTTTAAACCAGAATTATTAGAAAATATTGCTTCTTTGCTTCAATATCCTGGAAAAAAATCATGCTAGCCTAATCGCCATGTCCTCGTCTCTCCTGCAATTCTTGTATCGCTCTCTCTGTCCTTGCCCCGGAGTTTTTTACCTTTTCCGCACCTGTCGCTGACCTGACAACTCGGAGTATGGCTCTGGCTCCTGCGCACCCTTAAGAAGTGCTAATGTAATCACTTATTGTATTCACTTATTAATAATAATATGTATGAGAAATCCTTCTGTAATGAATTACTTATTCTACCAGCAAATGATTATGGGCCCAGGGGCTACGTGAAAGGAAAAGTAAAGGACGTGGTTGGAAACAGTGTGTGTAGAAACGCCACGTGCGAGTGAATATAACCTCGAAGTGCATACAACCACGTGCTGCAGAGATGGCCACAGAAGGTAAAACTTACGGTATTTGTAATTTAATATTTTTTATATGCGATATAATATAAGATGTTAAAATTTGAAGTTAAGTTCCTATAGAAAATAAGTACAAAAGACGTGTAAAAATCGAAAGAAGCGAAGTGGCTGCAAAACAAAAGAAGAGGAAGAGATGTATCACTGGATATAGAAAATGTTGTAGATAGTTAATAATCAAGTGTTAGTGTAATAACCTCTTAATTAACCTCTTCATGCTCTTGGCCACACATCTAGACGTTCAGTTTTATATAATCATAATTACTGTCAATAATAAACAGAACAAACAAGTGATAATAACAAACTAAATCGTCTCTGAAGAGGTTAGGTTCCTTTAGATCCCTACTCTTGATGTCGGTAGCAATACTTGTCTATCGTATTGTACACAAACTATGCTCCTGTAGTATCCTACGTAACCTAGAATATAAAAGTTGAGTACAAACAGGCATTAACCTTTTGCCCTCAAACTATTCCTCACAGGCACTGATTTACCTTCGACCAAGAAAAAGGTCAAAGTCACCTTTGCAAAGAGTGCAGAGAGCTAAAAATGGCGAAAAGCCTGGAATATCTTGACGAGTTCGGAGTTATTCCCAAATTAATCTCCTGGTGTTCATGATCCTATACAGCATCCTCTAAACCCAAGTAACATAAACGTACCGGTGCCAGTCCACATTTAACTCGCGATATTCGCGCGTGTCATCAAAATCACAGATAAACGATTACCGTTCGAGCCGAAGCATCCGAGGCTTCCGAGATACTCAGGCCACGCCAGAGTTATCAAGGCCGATAAAGAATTTCAAGGTTAACCAAGACGTCGAATAATATTCAAAGAGATAAGGATCTCCTCGAGAGATTCGAATGCTCGTCGCAACGGCCACCTAATTCGTGCCGGGGAACCGGATAGAAACACCTAACGCCCCTGTTCGTTCCCTCGTGGCTTAATCAACGTTGAAAAACAGACAACTAAATTACCGAGCGAATGCGTGCACGGAATCCGCTGGAATTGGAAATCTCGAGTATTCCCGGATGGTAAACGACGCGGCGCAATAGCGGCCAGTCGTTCCCCGTCGTTGTTCGTAGCCTCCTAATTAAGTTCCGCGCGGTCGAAGCGTTATTAGCGCAACTACGCAATGCGTCGCTCCTGAGAGGGTCCTGCGACGGTTAGCGTCCACGGGGGGAGGGCGCCATTAAAGTCGACGCGTTGCCCCGTGGAAAATATCACGCGACGTCGCATAAATATAGCGAGCGTAAGAGCCAATAATAAAATCGTAAAAGTGGCTCGAAGTTCAAAAGGGAGGCGCGGCGAGGCCGGACCTCCGTTCGGTTGAACGCTCGCGCTATTTAAGCCCGGTTCACTTGCTCGCTCGCTAATGGCGCAGCGGCGGCTTTTGCGCGAGCGACTCGTTAAGGCGTCCGCTATTCGCCTTCGTCCTCGCCGTACCTGCACGCGCGTAAGAATGTTTAAGAATATCTGGATGTATTTATATACAAGGTGGTCGATTTTATATTACTGTTCCGGGAAACGATCGCAAAAGTACGGATACGCGTGCAATCTTACCGATAGGGCTTGGCGACTATTCGGATATCCGGATATCCAGGTAACGCGACGTCGCGAAGTACACTGCGTATCAAAATTATACGAACACTTGGATTTTTTAGGACACAGGGTCTTTAAACAGTTTTTTATTAAAATTAATTGAACTACGATATTCACTTTATATTTCAATATGCAAAGAATTAACGTTACTATAGCTAAAAGTGAATTTTTATAACGTATCGAAAGATATTAAATTACTTATTTAAACAAGAATTTTATTAAATTTCGTGTGAACTTCATTTCTTTGCTTGAACCTTACTTTGTTCGTATTCGGAAAGGCTAAACTTTACTTTGGGCACACGAAATTATTGACTTCTTTTTAATACCATTTAGTAGCTTTTGATGCCTAGAACACAAAAATGGAAGTTTTTATATTAAGAATCCAACGGTTACAACGTTATGGATATGTAATATGTAATATCGACTACTTTTGGCTGCACTTTACTTTGGCGGACGTACAATTTTTGAGTTTCTTTTACGTAATCCTGTAGATTTTGCCGAGAAAAATCCGGAAACGCGTAGAAATTCAATCGCACAGGATCACCCTGTATAGATACATTCAGGAAACACGTGTACGCAAACAAACACACGGACATGAATGGCGATGTGCGCACGTACGCGCGACCTCGGCCGCTCCAATTCGCCGTTAATTGGGCGACATTTTCGCCGTGAGCCTTTTTACGCTCCTGGCCTATCTCAACGAGCTTATATCCTGAGGAGCGGGCATAAATTACGGCGATTACCGCGGCCGCTGCTGTACTCCTCCCCGAGAGTCGATTCGGCTCGCTAATTATCGGCATCGTATAAATTTCCATCGTTTTCAACCAGCCGTGCAGCTCGCTGCCTTACAACGCATGCCGCCGATAGAGAAATAAACGCCCGCGTTATGGCACCACCGTTAATACGCCCCTGGTGAGCGGTTTCACGCTCGCAACGCTACCCCCGACTTTGGGGACCTTAACTCTTCGAGGCACGGGATTTAAAAGAAAAGGGTAACTCAAGTTGTACTGGAGAACGGTGCCAACAACTTACTAATGCGTTTTGTTTTTTAGAAGAACCTAACCCAGACCTAACCTGACTTTGGAGAGCTTAACTCGTCGGGGCACACAATTTCAAAGCGCATCTGTAACGACACCTCCGCTCCTCACCACCAGAGGGAAACCGCGCGGTCCGTGCGTTTCTCACAAGCACTCAGTCCCGCCTAACAGTCATATGTAAGGGCCTGTTCGATAGCCTTACTGACGAGTCCACTACAGGGTCCCCCAAGCTCTATTCTTGTGAACATGAAGCCCGACTTTAATTCGCGCCCGGACTACCGGCGGCGCCAGTGTCACTTCTTTACGTACCATTGAGTTCATATACTGTGTCAGTGGGACGGAAGTCAAATCTGCCATCATTGTTCTGTGTAAGTTTGTATTGTATGTTTTCATTTTGTAATGTATAAAATGCGTGTGTAAACTTACTTTTACACGATCATGTAAACACTGCTCGGTGATCGAACTCCTTGACCTCCCAAAGGTATACGCCCTAGTAGTTTCTGTGCATTTATGGTAGAGATATTTGTACACTTATGGAGACTTTACTGTAATTGTGAAACCTAACGTAAGAGACAAAGCGTTGTATTTAAATCATGAATAAATCTATGATTTGTGTAAGGTGTTTCCCGCTTTGTCTATACTCCCGTCCGATCCCTGTACCCTTCCGCCCATTGATCGAAGGTATACACCACCATATGCCGATCAAAAAAGAGAATAGATAGACAAGCCCTCTCCATTTTACGTTCCATCGAGGTAAGTACTTGGAATCCCCGTAAGACTCTAGTCACGAACAATTGCAAGGAAGATTGCTCTTGGGTTCTATGGTACTAGTAAAGTCTACGCCAACGCCACCTGGGGACGAACCCCTAATATAACGACATGCGTGGAACACGCTAATTTGTCCAGGAAAATCACTGCCACGACGCACCTCTTCTCTCGTGAAAACTTTATCAGTCCATCGCGGCTGCATTCGCTCGAAAGGTCAGGTGTCACGGAAAAGTTTGATAGAGATGACGAAAAACGGAGCGTAATCTCCCCGTGCGTAACGCAAGCAATCGGGGATTTAACAGTGCACAAGGGGAGGGACAGGTGGTGGACAGATTCGTCGCGACAAAAACGAAGCAACAATCTATAAAACGATTTCTCGCCAATCGTCGTGCTCGACATAACTGGCGCGCGCCGGCATTAGAAATTCCAGCCGCGGTGCAACCGCTGGTTTCGCTGAAAGACCTGATAGATTTTCTGTCGGTCTCTGTCTGTTAGGCGCACCGTCGCGCCGGCGCGTGCAGCGGCGTAAACGCAAAAACGGCCGCGACATGCCCGCGGAGACAGAATCGAGGCAGAAACCTATGGGGATCCCCGGCGCGAACCGCTTCGGGTTTTCTTTTTTATTCGTCCGCGTGACGATGCCTCGCGGCATATATATCCTGGCCAGGCACATAAATTTATCGTCCCGGCTGATCAGCACTAATAAGACCGCAGCAGGCACGCGCTTGGTGGCTGGCGTCGCGAGGCGAGCGCCGTTCAACCAGTTTCCCCGATATAAACAGCATTTTTCATCGCTCTTAAAGCGATTCCTCTCGTTCCGGAGTGAGGTCTCACGCCGGACGAGCCACCTCGATGAGCGCAGGCGCGCGCACCGTGGGGGAACGGTAGCCCTTTCGGATCTCCGACAACAAACTCGCTCTTCGTGTCGTTCATTCAAATTGCTCGTTCGAACGGGGACCGATCGCCGACGAACCACCGAGAGAGCTCCCGTGTACGTGAGCCGTACGTGCAAACGTCGGGCATTCCTTGTAACACCATCCTTCAGCCTCTGCTGCTCGTCTCGACGCTCTTCCGCGGTCGTCGAGCCCGGAGGAGGCGAGAACAGAGCCGCAATTTGCGTAATTGCGATACCTACCCCCCACTCCCTTCTCGTGCCTACCCCGTGTCAAGATGCGACTCTCTTACAGCCCTCGCGGCCATCCCCGTCTGGTACTTATCCAGAGCGGTTCGCTTAGACTCCCCAACGTGCCAATTTTTTTGTTACTTTATATGGGGGTTGGAGGTTGCTTCGACTTCTGAGTCATTAGCGACCGGGACCTACAGCTCAGATTTCTCTGTCGAGGTTTGTTCCTTTGAGGAAATTAGCGTATTTGGTATTGTGGAATTTTGTTCGTGGCGCGTACGGCGGATGAGGTAAGTTATATAGTGGTGTTTAATGCATTTTTCGTGGTGTGGGTCATCGGTGACCCCCACGGCAGTGAACATGTCAAGTAGCCGAGTGTCCACAAACTAGAGAAGACTATAGCAAAGGAACTAGGGTGTTAGCTCCACCTAATCCATAGTAGTAGAACGTCACAAAATCACGGACATGAGAAACTTAACTAGTTCGATCGCTGTAATACAGTAGAGACTGGATAAGTGCAAGACAGGATGGACTGGATAAGTGCAAGATGACTATCCTCACCACTGGGAAGGGTTCCCCCTTGACACTCGGCGAGTGAGCAGTGTAATATCATCCTAACCGATTGATACGCTTCTGTCGAGTGCTTTCTTTCCTCGAACTCGAACCAAATGTAAACACAGAATAGAAACCATAACTGGATAAATGCAATGTTTAGGTCCCAATTTTCCACATTGATAAGCCGCCAATAACAAAAATACGTATATCCCAAGGCGGAGCGGTACCAAAAACGAGCAAATCTCTAAAGGACTTTTTTCCTTAGTTTATCGATACCCTACATGCTAGCAATGTTTCGACACTTAAATTAGGGACACCCCGCATAGCAACAGCAAATACCGTCACGTGTTTCCGAGAATGTGAACGGAGTAAAACTAAACAAATCGCGTGAATAGCGAACCTATCATCGTTTCGGGACACCTACGTGCTTTTTCCCGACGCTCGCCTCGTGCATCTTGCTATCTGAATAATGCCGCTCCGATTTACAAGTCGATTTCGCTTTCTATGCTTAGCCTAACCGTGCCCCGCGCGCCGACATAGTCTGGCTTACGTAAATCACTCGTTTCGCGGGAACGCTCTTTTCCCGAGTGTTGATTCTATTCACCGGCGATTCAACTATGTCGTACACTCGACCGGCAAATGTAAATTACAAGCTTAACGAGCGGCTGGCTGCCGGTCGAGCGCTTGTTGTAAATCGTAACAGACGCGAGTTTACTCGCGAAATGATCGAAAAACGATACTTCGAACTGGGAACACGACGCCGTTATATGGGGTCGTTACGTGTGAGTTGTCTCTTCCTTTTCAGCGAGAGAAAAGTGCACTAGAAAGTATTGGAATTATGATTAATAATCGGGTAGACGATACTAATTGAGGCTTTGGAGGGCAAGCTGTCTCTTTTAGGGCGGAAAGCATAACGGCAGGCGCCCGAAATTGAAACATGAATCAAGGGGTGTGCTGCAATAAGGAGGCAGCTCCTTTTTTTATGGTTTTAAGGACAGAACATGATCACGTGTTTAAAAAATTCCTTTTTATCGTGGTGTAACGAGACAGCTCTGGTCACTAAAAAAATTAATGTCTCTTTGACGGAGACAGAGCAAGAAGAATTTTGCACTAATCTTACGATTTTTTGTATTCTGCTTTTTTTATTTGCATCGCCAAATGTTTTAAGAATGAAATAAACATGTGTTTGAAAGAAAATTTTGTTTTCTTTATTCGAAAAATCCCTTTTTCAGGTGTTTGCAGTGCGTAGGCTACACGCTAGACGGCCGCAGTAGTGTAGGCTACGCGCCAGACAGCCGCAGTAGTGTAGACTACGCACTAGACGGACGCAATAGTGTAGGCTACTCACCAGACGGCCGCAGTAGTATAGGCCACGCTGCACCGGCATACTCGCGGTCTGATTGGTCGGGGTTTTCTGTTAATATCTGCTTAACGAAGCCTCAGACAACATTTTCGCTAAGGTGAAAGTTTCAAATCACCTCCCGAACCACTACTTCCAAGCACCTCCAGCATTTTTGAAACAACCTGTATATACATATGAAAAAACAGTTTCAAAATTTGTTTAAAAACATACAGAAATATAAAATTAAAAATTGCGCAAAAGATTTGTAAAATTGTATTTATTATAGTTACAAAAATTATACACCCTATTTTTGATCGAAACCGCATTGTTTGCAAAACATAGATAAAAGAGAATATTTTACATTACATTAAAATTTTACATTAAAATCTCGCGATCCATAGTTTGAGAAACCCCAGAGAGTGCATTCGATATTCGTGAAATAAAAGCATTTGTCAATTGTTATCTATCGATATAATTTTGTCTCCTTTTTCGACTTGAATCTGTACAAGTACTTTTCAGTGTTTTCTTTTTTTTCTAACCAACAGGTAATCAATTGGGAATACTTCGAAAGAAAAATGAAAGGAGCATCTCTTTCTTTCCACGGTGGAGACATAAATTTTGTCGTCCGAGCAGGACGATTGACTCATTGTTCCGCACCGATCGATACCGCAGAATCACAAATCCTTTCAAAAGGGAAATAAATGGGAAGAGAAAATTCACGGATTTATGGATTCCTTTTTCTACTATAAATACATAAGATAAAATTAGACGAACGAGCTCTCGAAGATAAAACAAAAGAAGAAGTGCTTCCGTTTAATTAGGTAAGCCATTGAATTTTACTGTACGCTCCTATCTATAATTCTAGCAACACAGACTCTGTACTGTAGTCGAATATTCTACTTTTCTTTAAATTATGTATAATTTTATATCAAGGCAATCATAATATGCAATAATTTAAACTTGAAGAGTAGATTATGAGTGTAACACACAAATCGTATCGCTATCCAGCGGTAAACGATTCAAATTAATTTGTTCATTTTTCAATTAATTTTCAGATCTTTAAATGCCAGAAGAAATGAATCGGTGGAGCCATTTCTTGACCAACACCAGGAGCTGGCGTGAAAAATACTGGATCGTTTATTATATCGTACCTACTGATATTAAATTTTCTATATTTCATTATGTCTACAAATTAGTTGTCTGACAACCATTATACGTGCACTAACTGATTGCCTAACTAACGAATTGTCTCGTTAAATAACCATTTGTTAAACTATATAGTTGATAATAAAAAACTTGATATATCGAAATTGAAATTTAATATTATTTCACCCTGTTCCTTAGTATTAAGCATTTCCTTGTGAGAGTTCTACGATGTAAAGTCACCTACTGTAATTTTAACCTATTCACACCTATCACACCTATTCTAATTTTGACGAGTGCATATATGCTTGGAATCGGCATATGACATATAGCTATCGTTCGTGACAATTGACCGACTCGAGGAGTAAGAAATGTTAAAAATAGTGCATCACACAGTAGTGTAATAAGGATGTAAACTTACCATTAACACTTCAAATAAAAACGTAAAACGCAAAACGCAATACGCTTGACCGACTCGCCATCTAGCAGCCGAACATCCGTAGCTCGAGTGCGTGTGTAGGAAAGAGAAAGGAATATGTAAGACAAGGATAGAGCGAGTGTGCGAAAGAGAGAGAAAGGAACATGAAAAACAAGGAAAGAGTGAGTGCGATGGAAACAGAGAGAGAACTACATGAAAGACAAGGATAGCGACACTCCACCGAACGTTAGTAGACATTGTCAATAATTTTCTGACTTTCCAGGGATAATTCATGCACTTTCGCTATTGTGATATCAAGTATAGATCACTAGCAACATTCAGGGACTATCTTTCATACGATTTTCATTGTTTTCATTGTTATTAAGTAACAATTAATCATTGTTCGTGAAGGTTAATCCTATACCGGTACTTGGAATCATTTCCATTATTAATTATTAGCAGATAATTTATGCACTTTGACACATATTGAATAAAGTCTGGACTAGTAGCAACATTCAAGGGCCACTAGCGATACGATTCTGATTGTTATTAATTAACAATCAATGAGTTTTCGATAAGATAACCTATGCGAAATTCTTTATGGGCATTGACAGGTACACTTTGTGTGTGTGCGAGAGAGAATGAAAGATGTGCGACAAGGACAGCGAGTTTTTAGTTGCGCCATCTACTAACAGACTGCTCAAGCTTGTCGTGAAATAGTTCCGCCATTTTGCCGCTAGATAACGCCAGTTAACCAAACACAAAAATGTATTAAAAATCGAAAAATCTTATTACAGGTCAATTCTAAAATGCTTCATGAGCGTTCTCGTTTAAATTCGTTACTCAATAGTATAAGTTAATGAATTAATTTACATGTAAACGTTTGCTAAAAAGTTGGCGTCATCTAGCGGCGAAATAGTAGAACTATTTCACGACAAGCTAAGACGGTCTGTCGGTAGATGGCGTCACTAAAGATTCGCTGTCCTTGTCGCACATGTTCCTTTCTCTCTCTCTTTCGCACACTCGCTCTATCCTTGTCTTACATATTCCTTTCTCTTTCTTACACACGCACTCGAGCTACGGATGTTCGGCTGCTAGATGGCGAGTCGGTCAAGCGTTTTGCGTTTTGCGTTTTTATTTAAAGTGTTAAAGGAAAGTTTACATCCTTATTACACTACTGTGTGATGCACTATTTTTAATTTGTCACGAATGATAGCTATATGTCATATGCCGATTCCAAGCATATATGCACTCGTCAAAATTATAATAGGTGTGATAGGTGTGAGTGAATAAGTGAAAATTACAGTAGGTGACTTTACATCGTAGAACTCACACAAGGAAATGCTTAATACTAAGGAACAGGGTAAAATAATATTAAATTTCAATTTTGATATATCAAGTTTTTTATTATCAACTATATAGTTTAACAAATGGTTATTTAACGAGACAATTCGTTAGTTAGAAACATAGAAAATTTAATATGAGTAGGTACGATATAATAAACGATCCAGTATTTTTCACGCAAGCTCCTGGTGTTGGTCAAGAAATGGCTCCACCGATTCATTTCTTCTGGCATTTAAAGATCTGAAAAATAATTGAAAAATGAACAAATTAATTTGAATCGTTTACCGCTGAATAGCGATACGATTTGTGTGTTACACTCGTAATAGTTATTAATAGAAAATCCCGACGCAGTAGTGTAGGCTACGCGTTAGACAGCCGCAGTAGTGTAGACTGCGCACTAGACGGCCGCAGTAGTATAGGGCACACTCCACCGGCATACTCGCGCTCTGATTGGTCGGGGTTTCCTGTTAATATTGCCTTAACGAAGCCTCGGATAACATTTTCGCTAAGGAAAGAGTTGCTTCAAATCGGCCCCCGAACCACCCCTTTCAATGACCTCTAACATTTTTGGGACACGCTGTATGCAGTGTGACTCGAGAGAAGGGGGAACTCTGGGAGGATCAAAGTCGATCCGAACAGTGAAACTTCCTTGCCTCTGTCCCCTTCAATTCGTTTGTGTCTCGCCACCCGTAAACAATATACAATACAAAGGAATCGTTCTTTACCTTGATAAACCAACCCCAACTATGCATTCTAAAACACGATAGGCTCCAATAAGTGGCACGCGTCCACTCACGATCATCCAAATGGGAACGCCCCGTACCCGTCGTTAATGACGTGATCATAGCCATAACATTACCCAACCATTCCCCGAGAAACAACGCGAGAAGGCGTGCTGCACGCGGCGGATCAACGGCGCGGGCAGCAAACCGCACGCAGAGAATCAATCAAAATTACCGATACGTCGTGACACGAAGCTTCCTCTTTCACGTTTCCCAACCTGGCCGATTATTGAAAATCATTTCTTGGAACGGTCACGAGCATCGGCCCGGCCCTTTGTCTATCGCGTGCGTGAACGTGCACGCCGGCAGTCGCACACGCGAGCAAGAGCGACTGCAGGCGTGCCCTCGCGCAACGCGCGCTGCACCGAGCGCATCCCTGTGTCGGTGCACTCGGGATGCGAGATCAGCAAATCTAAGATCGTGCAACTGGTGTTCGGTGGCGTGTCCGCGGCATACGTTGTCAGTGTTCGCCACCGCGGAAAGGCGAAAGAGAGACAACGGTGTTGGAGAGAGGAGGACAGAGGGAGAGAGATGAGCGGTAGTTGGACACGAACGAAGAGTGAAGGATGAAGGGGACCGACGCCGAGGAACCAGGAGGGAGTCGAAGGAGAAGGAAGGAGGTGGAATGCGCGGTTCTCGAAGGAGAAGCTGTCGACGGTGAAAAATCACGCACCACGTTACCACTGCCATGGCCAGCATCTGCTCTACATACCCTGGCTCTCAACCTCCGCGCGCTGGGCAAATCCGTCGATCTAGCTGGACCCAAATCCGAATGAAGAATTTTCTTATATTTTATCGCTTGTTAACACTTTCAGTGCCAGGATATTCATGGAAATATTTAGAAATATACTGCAAATCTGTATGCATTTATGGAAAAAAAAGAGAACTATACATGTCGAATCGAGTAACCTCCTCCTTTTTCGAAGTCGGTTAAAAACTAGCTGGACCCCGCGGTTTCATTCGTGTGGAATACTACGACAAAATACAATATGTACCAAACAGCGCACCGTAGACATTTGAAGACTTCCAGGACTCTTTGGGATGGACTGGGAGGAGCACTAATAAAGATCCCTTCTAATTAATGAATAGTAATTTTAAACAATAGCACGCCCAGGTAAAACATTAAAGCACAATAACTTGTCTTCAAATATCAGTTCGGGATTATTTTTAAGACGTATTTGTTCATCTCGAAGGAATGACAATTACGAAAACAAAACCTAGTCGCACCCATCCTACGACATCCTGTTCGGTGTCCCTTACGAGTGGCCTATGCGCGTCGGACCAGTTTCGCGAAAAGATTCCCGGCCCTCGGTTAATGATAAGTGACGGTTCCAACCGCACGAACATTATGCGAGGCATTACCGTAATCGACCGGCTGCACCTGCGCGTCTCGCCACGGTGCACCAGTCGGACATCGTTTTTTCGATGTTTGCCCGCCCCAGCTAATCTAATTATGCTTCGTTTAGAGAACTGGTTTCTCAATCGTGCGCGGATTCCATCGGAGGAGAACTGGTATCGGGATTAAATTAACGCTCGCGATATTCGTGGAGCGGATTTCCAGGACAATTTCGATACCGCTGAAACGAAACGAACGGGTTCGGCCCGGGGAATAAACATACACTGTGATGGATTAATAACCGGCCAATTAAGAATGTAGCGTCTCGATAAGCAACTGGCTCGACTTTCGGTGTTGCGCACATGTTGCCCGGTTGGCGTTTATAAATAACGATTATTAGAGGTTGGAGCGATTGGAGAGGATACACGAGGCTGTCATAGCCAAAATTCGAACAGGTGCCGCGAAAGTTGATAAAAATCAACTACTCCATTTCGTGCAACATGGAAATTTCAAGGGAAAGACAGGGATAGCGTTCTAAATTGGATGGTGTTTTAAATTGTACCATGAGTAAACAACCTATTTGGGAAAATGTTGAGTGAAACTGAAATTAAATCATGCCACGATTTATATATGAATCCTTCCCTTATTCAGGAAAAATGGTTTACACTAAAACCACAGCCATTTTGGTAAAAATGGTTTTGGTATATGTGCTCTCTTAGAATGTGTGACTAGGGGAAGATTAAAAGTTGTATAGTTTTTATAGAAAATACAAGCAATGAAAAATGTTACTCTGCGATCAATATTTCATTTTGTACAAATGTACCAGGTTATACTTATACTTATAAAGGATATCCCAAAATTAACGCAAGATTTGAATTTGCCGTCATTTTTGCAGTAAATTGTTGGCAACCCTGAAAAAAGAACAATTTGACAGATGAGAGTTCAGAGTTAGTAAAAATGGAGCGTTATACGATACAACAACGTATTTTCATTAAGGAACGATATTTAAAAAATAATGAAATTTTGGCGGCCGCCAAACAAGGTTTCAGGATTGCCAACAATATACTGCAAAAATGTCGGCAAATTCAAATCTTGGGTTAATTTTGTGATACCCTTTACTTGTACTCGTATTTATGACCAGCAATGTGTGTGTATGGCAATGTATACGTGCTCTCTTGAAATGTACAACTGAGGAAAGATCAAAATTTGTAGTTTTTCTTTTGAAATTAATGTTAACCCCCCAGGGTGCAATTTTTCAAATCGAAGCAAACACGGAAAACGTTCTACCGCAAAAATTCTGATGGCAACTGTCAGATTTGGCGACAAAGTAATTATCTTCAATGGTGCTGTGATCTTTCTGTATCGTAGATGTCTTATTTTTGTTAGGAACGCACAAGCTATTGTTTATCCTGTTGCGCAATAAAATATCAAAGAAAAATGCGATTGCTGCATATGTGCGTCAATGCCCACTGTAGGGTTAAGCTTACCCCAGAAATGCATAGAGTTAATTCCTCCCCTAACTACTCAAACCTAAAACAATAATTGTTCGCTTCGGTAAAGCAAATGCCAACCCCCTTTTTTTCTAGATGGATCACGAATCTCGCGAGGCTGACTCGCAGCGAGGGGATGAGAAATCGCGGGATTCGGTTCTGGAGCAGGACGAATTCATCAATGAGAACCTCGAAGAAACGGCGTGCCGTGTAGCAAAGCAAGATATACGTGCGCTGGCTGGGCTACCGGTCGGTCGGGTCGGGTCGCTGTTCTCCTGTGCTTCATCTCTCCCTTTTGGTCTGTTTTTCTGTGCCTCCTTTCGCCCTCCTCTTTTCACCTTCCAGGAGTATCCCGCTCTCTCGCCCTTTCCACCTTCCTATTCCTCTCTTCCTCTCTCGCCGCTACTCACTTCAGAGAGTTGTTGTTCGACTGTTTTATTACTTTTATAAATGCCGCCGCCGAAGCTGCCACCACCACCGCCGTCGCCGCGGCGGGCATTTCCTTTGTGGGGGCAGCCACGACCCATTGTTGCTCGCAGAAAGATGCGAATTTTAATTCGATATTGTCTAATATTATTTATGTATGCACACGCTAGAGAACCTGCCCATTTCAAAGCGTTCCCTTGCGCCCTCGCTTCCTTCCCTTCGACGCGAAACCGATGCCGATGTCGTCCGCATCAGGATGAATCGGCCGTTGCGCCGCCAAACACTAACCGAGCCTAACCCTGCGCTATCAACGTCTCCGCCCACCTCCTTCGCGGTTTGCGATTTTTCATAAATTCGGTGGCCGCGTATGTGGAAGCGTAAAGTCTGACGTTTGTGATTTAAAGAGGTAGCGCGAGGCCGATGTCTATGGTTTATGGAGGACGTACCCCTCGCAGGCAAAAGGAATAGTTGCGTCTGGGATTTATGAGCAGAATGTGGTTGTTACGTTTATATTTATCATACTTTTTCACTTGAATTCTTCAAAAATGCGGAAAGGTAGAACTGACTTGTACATATGGATCTAAGATGTAATATTAGAGAAAGTTATATATAGAGGGTGTTCGGTAACTGGTGGTACGAGCAAAGAGGGGAATGCTTCTACGTAAAAAAGTAAGTCGAAAATATAAGATACAAATTTTTCATACGAGGCTTTGTTTTCGAGAAAATCGACTTTGAATTTTCGCCGGGTACGGGTACACTTGATCATGTCCCATTATAACGGATCTCACTGTCGAGCATTGTCTCGATTGAAGTTGCGTTGATAAACGTATTCAAAGATTATTGTAGCCTTTCATAAATTAATTATTAACAAGACTTATTATCTAAAGTTTAGATAATAAACAACAATAGAGAATATGATTTTGCTGTGATATTAATGTTTTACGAATTATTTTCTCGATAAATTCAACGAGATTTTTCATTGAGATTTTTCGATTGCGATTTAAAAAAAAAAAATTGTGGCATTGAATGTAAATTTTGGCTGTAACTAGTGTTATATTTAACAGTATTCAATAATTCTGCTCCCACCAACAACTATTCCAAACCTACTCAGACAGTATTTCCGCGTAAACAGCATATGCATAAACAAGTTTATGACATTCGTAATTACGAGTTGGGAATTATATAAAATTACCGGTGAATTTGATAAATATTCCAGAATTTATCACCGTAATTTATTCACCGTAACATATATGTATACTGAAATATACATATACAAGAAGTATGACATCACGTTTCATAGAAAGAGAACGTGTGGAGTATATTCACAAAGGTGGCAACATTTAAGGAATGCGATAAGAAGTGCTTGTATAAGAAATGCAGATGTATGAGCACATTTTGTATGAAGTGCTGCAATATGAGAAGATGTACAAGCTAGCCTAAGACTGTAGTCTAAAATAAACAGACTTTCAATGCAAATTGGTACAAATTTATTCTGTTGAAGAAAAATACTTTAAAAAATAAAGCACTCCGTTTGTATTTGTATATACAATCAGTGTAATAAGTATCCGTACAGGAACAAATTCAAAATAAACCTTCATATATTTATTTTATTAATAAATTATAGGGAAAGAAATAATTAACCAAAATTCCTACACATTTTCAAAGTAGATTTTCCGTAAATTCAAGTTTATTACTTTTAACGTTAACCTCTTATTTCTTTTCTTATTAGTTTTTATTTTAAATTAGTCGCCGTATCAATGCTTCTTCCACTGACTCTATCATCAATAAACTCGTGTACAAAAATTTCGATTTATATTCGAACGACCCTCGTGCAACCACTTTCTCTCTTTATAAATCTCACCGTCTTTAAAAATATCTTTAATCCAACCCAACGGTATAATCACGTTTAAACCCCACTGATCGCGTTTCCTTATCGGAATTTGAAACCACAATAGACACTCGAGCGTCCCATCGACATCGCATTAACGCGTACTCGAGCAAGGGTAGTTCCGTGGCAGGCATTGATTGTTTTATGACAAGCTTAATTTAAACGGCATCTAATTACCGCCAAGTGTAGCTTCCTCGAGAGAAGAGGAACCGTGAGACTTGCGCGTACGTGGCTGGCACTACCTTGGAAATCAATATCAGTCGACGTCCAGGTCCACTTCGGACTGCAGTCACAACAGAATGCGCAACAGTTGCGTTTAAACGAAAGACAGGGAGAGAGACAACGTTGATTCCATTGTTCGACTGATACCGAAAAGAAATCGAAAACTCCTTCGTGTTTCCGGTGCTCCGAGCAGCGAACGCCGACGAACACAGCCGTTTGAATGACCGAACATGAACGCGAGAAGTTTGGGATGCTTGTGCTACGCGAAGCCGCCGACGAAAGTGCGTCCGATCAAAACGTGACTCCCGTCGACGAGGAACCGTCCGCGAGCACGGGACAGTTGGAACGCGTCTTCAAGATGTCCGAGAAACGCATCTCGCTGGGCATCAACGTCAGCATTCTCGTCATATTAATGATATTCGGGGTGCTATTGTCGTTGCCTCTGCGGATGTTGCTCAACACAAACTACGAAAGCAACCAGACCCTCAACGAGAACTGTGCGACGGAGACAAAGAGGAACGAGACCAGCACCGAGATCATGGTGATTCCTATCGATCATCGGAAGCTGAAACGGTGCCCTAGATACGAGTACGTGGACCACCTACAGTCTGTTTTTCTCAGCAATTACGACAGAAACTGTACCTTCGTACGAAACGACGACGACGAGGAGGACGACGACGACGACGACGACGACGACTCGAAAGAGGCGACCGAGGATAATTCTGCGTCGACGGTTTCCGAGGAGACGGTTGGCGAAGACTCGGCGGAAAATGCGGAAGATAGTGGCAAAGATCGTCGAATGAAATCCGTTCCAGTGGCGGGACATATTCTCGTGACGATGCTTGTCATTTCAGCGATCGCTGCTCTTGTTGAAGTGTTGCGAATACGTTTCGCTAGAGATAAGGTATTACAGCGGCGACCGCACTAGTTTCTTAAATTAATTTTGATCCAGATCGAGCTGTAACATGATCCTTTACGAATTCTATTTTTGTGGTTGCAAATCCAATCAGTGTAGATCAGCGCGCAGACGCGTTCGAGAATACCAAAAGAGTATAAAATAAATGAATAAAATGAAGATGCTCGCACTACGATGCGAAAAAAAAAAAAAAGGATAGCGCTTTCGAAGTCCATTAGAATATCGATTTCACGTGAACGAAAGTGATACCGCTAGAAGTAGAAATGTTATAGAGCAGTATTAGTAAATGAAAATAAAAGAGAGAAAAATAAAAGAATATTGTTATTCGTTAGCGTGTAGGAAGTAACGATATAGTATGTATAAGTACCGTGTTATATTTTCGATTGAAAATATTATATATTTTTGTAAGAAACGATGTAACGAATGCTTTTACACTGATTGATTTCACACGTCCGCCAATAACGAATATTTCATTCTGTGTCGCAAAACCACCAACACGAGTATACGAACATGTGCATATATTTTTAAAAACCGCCTAAGGACTCGTCTAAGGCAGGTAATGCCGGTTCAAGAAAAGCTTCCACGGTCGAACTTCCCGTTCGGGGCCGCATTTTTCCGAGGCAACCGATGAACAGTCAGAGGTCCTTTGAAATGCAAGGCATGCACCGATCCGCTTTACGCCTATTAGGTAGCCAAACAATTACCGTCAGCTTTCACCAGTTTGTAAGTGTTATCGTCGGTAAAAGAAAAAAGAAACAACTGGCTAAATCGAACCGTAGGTGCGAGACCGCCGCCGCTTATCCGCCGCTCATCATTCCCAACTCAACCGTCTAAGCAAAACATTGCCTCGGTGACCGGCACGCCGAATAATCGGATGTCGAGACGTCAGTCAGCCGAGTCCGATGAAGAAATCGGCACTCTCATTAACGCACTTCATCACCGCACACGCCTGATTCGACGACATTAAGGTAACGTGCTTGATAATGAAACGTTTACTTTGTTCGTTTCGTTTCGATTATCGTTGGTTTGTTCTAGTTATTTGTTTTCTATGCACGTGGAAAAGATACGAATACTTTATTTATAGACTTTTTCATTTCAATGGTTACCTCGTGAAATTAATTAATCGTGTTGCTGTTTGCTGGCAGACCTGGGTATATTTTAATTGAAATGAAAATAAATCATTTGAAATAATTTATTTCGGACTGAAAGAATTTATTTGTTTTCAATAGTTATTTGAAGATAAAGATAATATCGATTCATTTGATATAATAGCTATTTCAATTCACGAATTATTTAAAAATAATATGCGACAAAAACTATTTACTTGAACAAATTTTTACAGTGATTTGCTTTTGAACAGAATTCTTTCTTCAAAAAGTTTATTTTTAAGAGACTTGTATCTGAATCCATCTAATGTTGACACAAAAAAGAATTATCGTTTTACTTATGGTGAGGGTGGAAGAGGGCTGTTATACTTTCAGAAAACGTGACTTATAAACAGACAATCATTTAACATAGATAGATCATTCTACTAGTTTTATCTTGAAAAAATATCAATACATTTATTTCTGCTCAAGTTTGAACAACAAGTGGATTTTTAAAAACAATTTGACAATTATTTCAAATAATTATGAAATAAAATAACATATTACTTGAGATAATAATTCAAATAATGTTATTTCAAAAGTGATTACTGCTATGAAAATAATAATGAAATCAAATAACATGTTATTTGAAATAGTATTTCAAATACAATAATATTATTTTATAAGCGCTCAGGTCTGTTTGCTGGTTGTTTACATAAAATTTTCAATTTGGGGAAGTAGAAGAAAACTTTCGATACACCAAGTACATAGTATGTAGAAACTAACGTTTGCCTAGATTAATATTTCCTGACGTAGAAAATTCTTTTTTAACTTGTCAACTTTTTCTAAACAGATCTAAAAATCACTTTCTTAATAAGTAAATTATACGTTATCTAAAGAATACAGTCCTAAGTTGGGTTAATCGTGTCGAAATTATAATAAAATTCTGTTTTTCACGCACCAACACGCTACAATAATATTTCGTGTAATCCCCTTGCTATGGAGCTATTCTAAAATTAAAGGTGTATCGTTAATATTGTATAGCTAACAATTAAACGCCACCAGAAATACCTCCTTTCACTTTTTAAATCATCCAGCTGAGTAATTGGAAATCTGTGGTCGGTGACCAACGATCCGTGAGATGAACAAGGGTATCTTAAATAGACGATAACTATAAGACAAACGTCGATATTTGTGCGTCACAGAGGCCTTGCTGAAGCTAGTCGAATGCTAGTTTTGATCGTTTTTTGAAAAGGGCATTGCTTACACCTGAAAGCCAAGAACCCTTCCAACTATAACATCATACATTTATATAAACATCTTTCAGAGATATCCTATATTCTTGAAAAATTGTTAATTTTTTTATGATAATTAATCTATTCGATTATTGAAAAAATTAACTTCTACTGAGCTTTACTGAATTCAAATTTTAAGTGTTTTAGATGGAATGTGGAATATCTATTCAAGCTGATGTTATGAATAATTTATTTTTTTTTATTTGATGTAAATTATTATTGTATCGTTGCATTCGATTCAATTTAATCGACCTCTTTGCATTTGCTGATTGTTGAATTCAACATCTCCTTACATTAAGGGAGGAAACTATATTCGGAGACCAAATAAATTATTTATTAAGTGTTGTTCGTGATTTTTTTTTTACGCAGACAATTTTACTTAATTAAATCGTCTCAACTAATTTGTAAGAGATACTTTTAATTAATAACTCTTTTGATGAGTTATTTGTCAGATTTTTTATAAACTTGAACAATTGAATTACACATAAAGGGAGCTTCATAAGTTAAATTCAAAAAAACTTTAAGCACTTTCTTCTTAATACTTGATTCGTATTACATACGTCTTTACCATGGAACGAAACTAATTGGAATAAGCAAAAACATTCGCTAATTATAATACTAAATGTTTTAAAATATATTTAGTAACTTTTTCTATTCATTTCATGCAATTTTTGAGACATCAACTGCTCCCTATATTTTTATCCGAAATTAATGACATTCTTGTTACATTATTAACATATTTTCTAAGAATATGAACTAAACTGTGGTTAAAAAAGTTGCAAATTGAATTTTTCAGCAGTGTTTAGATAAAAAGTATCAATTTACCACATAAAAAAAACATACTTTACACAATGATTTCTTCCAAATTTTTAGTTCATGCTCAAGGTACTTAAATAAATTAACGAATGTAAAGTTTGAAAACGATCGATCGAATAGTTTTTAAGTTATCATTCCCACGGATTGAAAAAATCTTGTTTAAAAAACAAAAGTGATATCTCAAAGATTTCTGTGTGAAATGAATCGAAAAAATTGCCAAGTGTACTTTACGACACACCTATAATATTCTCAAAGTTATAAAGACTTTCCATAAATTCTTCTCTAGAAAAAAAAATCATCCCAAAGAGCATTTAATACCTGGACTCGTCTCGTGGTTTTCTCCCTTGAATCCAAGTCCAAATATTTAAGAACTAAATTACTTTTGCAAAATCCAGCAGAATAATTCTAACTAAACTTTCTGTATTTCTTCCAGTAAGGCCAATCAATTGAAATTTTTGAAACTTCATTCGCGTTAACACTAACAGGGTATGGCGTCCTAGACTGTATGGTAGGTGAAAAAATATATTGTATGTTATGCATATAGAAGGGAGTGTAGCTAAATAATTAACACACGACTGAAACCCTTTACTAGGTCTTACGCATCGCACAACGATCATGCTCACGTCAATTTTTGAACAACTCTTACTACTTCGTGAGTCCGCCATCTTAAGAGGACTTCCATAAACAGACGCTGTTTTTTCCAATTCGTATTTTGCAACTCCGACGACTAACCAGCTACTTTGAATCAACAATGAACCTTCCCGCTGCTGAGCTACGCAACAAATTTGCTCACTAATCACAATAGTATTTTCTCATTTTCATTTCCCACGAGGTAATTTCTTAAGCATTGTTTTTACTGTGATACTTTTTCTTGTTTTATGTAACGCGCGTCACGTAATTGAGAAGGAGCCTTATCTTCTGTTTCATCGGAGGTAGATTAAAGTGTTTAATTGCGCGTTAGTAATTAGTCTTTGTATTTGTATAATTCGTTTTACGAATGAAAATAAGGTCAGAGATAAGTATAACTTGTTGTTTAAGACGATATTGTTATTTATCATTGTTTTCTACTTTCGAGTAAACAGGAGATAGAATAGAGAATTATGTGACTTATTCTGGATATAGAGTGATCTAAAAGGAAGGATCGAAGAATTAAGAGATATATTACGATAGTCCTCACAGGCGAAAATGTTTTAAGTAGTATACGCCTGCACAGACAGGCAGTAGGTTTACGAGTAACATGGGATTTTATTCAGTATTGCAGATTAAACAGATTTGTTTTGGATGATAATACGTGCCTGTATAATAAATCAATAACACTTATACAATAGCAGTCCTAATAAATAATTAAGAATATCGATGATAGTAATTTCTGTTGATGAATATTCTAAATCTTTAGAATATTGGACAATTGTTTTCTAATATTTTAACTCCTAATTCAAATCCTCATTAGAAACCGTTTAATTAACTAACCAAGTTTACAACAAAACTAATTTCTTTTGACGATTATTGTAAATCTGTAGATTGTTGGAAAATTATTTTCTAATATTTTGTTTACAATAACAATTTGCAAATAATTTATATTTAATGGAAAAGTTTCCCTCTAATATTCTGAGCACTATATGACCTCAAACTTTTCGATCACCTAATATACATGTCTGCTAATTGATATAATGACACTGTTTCTCTATTTTCAGGTGACGCGACTGTAGTATATGTTTATGTTAATAAATAAAAAAGAAATTATTCAGGACGAGAAAGGGTGCAACAAAGCTCATTCGTCCTTGCTTTTACGTGTTCTTCCGTAAACGACAACGTGATACAACTTACAGGTGATTGAAAGTATCGAAAGATGAATGTATTTTCGAAAGAGTTATAAATTATTTAAAGCGTATTTTCTTAAAAATAATCCTACCTCTCTACGACACTTCTGTAATTTCCATCGTTTCTCACGTGATACGTAAAATGTTAATTATAACTTGTGAAATATATACATATGTACATATATTGGTGTCCAATAAATAAATTCTGTTATTCTCTATCTCTAGTATCAACTCTCACACCTATAAATGCATATATTTCGTAAGTATTAAATAAAACATTAGAGAATAAATTGCTAAAGAAGTTTTAATACATAATGAAAATAGATAATATGTTTGAAAAAAAATATACTATGATAAAACAATTACGTTTTACTCAATGACAAAGTGATAAATTATATAAACGTTTAATTATGCAATTGTTCATAGTTTAAATACAAGACAACATAGTTGAAATAGATTGGCAGAAATAACAATAATAAATTAATGTTAAATTAAAATTAAGGATAATAAGGTTTGTTTTAATGCCGCGTAAACAATCTTCTTTTCCTTATAAGCATGGACTTTAAATTTACATAACTTATAATGGCGCAAATTTGCACTAGCTTTCTCAATTGGATATCATACCTGACGTGTTACTTTATATCAAGAAACTTGGCAGAGCGTGTCACTCGGTGACTATCATCTTTGTTTTCCTTCCGATTAATCGAAAGATAACTAAAATTTATACCATATTGAGAAGGGAATTACAATAGCGAATCCAAAGATATTTTACTTTGTTCTTGTGGAAAGTTTATGTTTATAACATCTACTTTTATGGTAAAATGATTTACATATGAATCTATCGAAGACAAACTTTCTGTGACACGATAAACACGCGCCACTTTTCACGATATCAAGGAGCATGAAAATTCGTCAACTTTGAACCTCTGTATATCAGTAACCGATTACTATTTTAAAAATTTTCAAACGGCATTTAATGCACTCATATGTACACAACACACGCACAATATTTAAAAAAGTGTGTTCGAAACTTCAAAAATTGCATTTTGGCCAGGTTTTCGGCCATCGGGACCATTGTGCGCCGTCCCTGAGTTAAACTGAGTCAACTTTGAACCTCTGTATATCAGTAACCGATTACTATTTTTAAAAATTTCAAACGGCATTTAATGCACTCATATGTACACAACACACGCACAATATTTAAAAAAGTGTGTTCGAATCTTCAAAAATTGCATTTTGGCCAGGTTTTCGGCCATCGGGACCATTGTGCGCCGTCCCTGAGTTAAACTGGACGGCGCTAGTGATTTTTATGCACTTGCCATTGGCGTGACTGCACGACGCGCGAAGAAGCAGATGTCGCCACCTTCAAGGGCGACATACAACCTTACACGGGTGAAACGCGTAGAAAAGTGGAATCATGAATTAAAGGTGTTTCGATAAACGAGCCAGCTCGCGTATCGTAATAAAACAGTACCAGAGGTGTTATGTTGTCCCTCGTATCAATCGTCAATATCGTGGAGTGGCGTCGAAACGTCGAATATCTGTGACAAAGTGTTTCGCTTGTTGCACAGTTGCCAAGGCGACTAAAGTGCGTGCGTGAGTGCGTGTGCGTGTCAAAAAGTGTGCTATGAAAAGAGAACGATCGTCAGAACGACAATTCTACGGCTATCTTTGTACTGACGGCAACTCGATGCTTCAAAAACAAACAGCCTGAAGACGGGACTATTATGGACTACCCGGTTTTGGGCCACTACGACCTGACTGTAGAGGCCACGGTCGAGAGCGGCGGCGATGAGCAAGAACTGCTTTGTGAGTAACTTTCCAGCACATCCCAATGTTTTTCCTTTCTTATAAAGGCGCGAAAAGGTTCCCGTCGTGTCAAAGAACTGCAATTTTACTGAATATTCAAAGACTCCGAAAGGCGCGAAACATCTCTGCTTTCATGACACTCGTTGCTCGAATCATGGTGCGCGATCTGGCGTCCTACTACCAGAGCTGAGTAATATTTAAAATAGAAGTTTATGTTATTTTAATTAGAGAACACCGAAACGAATGTAAATGAAATTGTATTTTGAATATAAGAAGAATTCTTGGTAAATAATTGAATTGCGATTGATCAGAAAATAATGGAGAATTTTAAAGGATATGTTAAATATTTTCAAAATGCCATATAACATATTTTTGTTAAATAATGTATTAAAAGCTTCAAGCTAAATCGAATTTATTACAATTTGTGATGAGAGATCCTAAGTGTGTTATTGACAAAATTTAAAGCTACAGTTTTGAAACCTGTGTAATCGTAAAGTAAAATTGTTTCATAGAACGTGAGCACAAAGTTAGCCAAGTTCTTGTCACTGATACATTACTTTGCTCTGTACTTTCATTTGTTAACTGTTTAAATCAAACTATTTAATTTGGTAAGTATCTTTTTACAGATAAAACAATATTTAAAATGTTTCTATATCTAATAACACCAAGTTCTGTTTCACGAACAATTATGTAGGTTTCCTTTATTCTTTGACAATTCGTCTATTCTTCTATTTCAAACTTTAGCAGTGTTCATAATTTCTGTAGTATTATGTCTTTTGTCTCTTTCTATTGTCTTAACCAATATTGCTTAGTTTAAATCAGCTGTTCGACTTTAAACAAGCCTAAAAGTTCTCAAATTCAATATGGATTGTAAATCAGATATAACATTATTATTTTAAGTTGAAGTTTGATATCATGGATCTGTTCATGATATGAAAACTCTCGTAAACAATGATAGGAAACATTGCTGTCATTAATGATAACTTATATTTAATACTACAATGTTATCAGAAGGTATGTTTAATTGTATGTTTTGATTGGTTTTATAAGCTGGTATTACATTTATTTTATGTTATGATGTTTTTGCCTCATGCAGGAGGCTTTCTTTGGATATAATAAAATTACAAAAAGCATTCTGAGAAATAATTATTACATACATTAGATATTATTTCTTATTGTCTTATTTTCTCATTTATATACATATATGTAACATATACATACATAAACATGGAAATTCTTGTATTTCATTATTATAGAAATATTTGTATACAAATTAATTTATTAACATCTACATGTGTATGTATTATCATATTGACTATTTTAAGCAATGAAGCAAAGAACGTCAGTTTTTAATTTTGAAGTTCGATTATGTAAGGGACATTGCACAACATCAAGCCCCTTCATTATCAATGTTCATATATTTTATTACAGGGGAAGAAACAAATTATGTCTTATCCAATGAGGAATATGTACCTGCAGCTGAGCAATTCGGAGAAGATTTTGCTGGAGCTGAATTTCATGAAACTCGTACTTTACTTGCCGATGGGGGGGATAGATTTGGAGTTTCCACTGCTACTTTCGATGCTGTCGAAGAACTTATGTGGATGGGAAATCAAGGGGTATAGTAGTTGTTGTTGTTATAGGTGCAGCTACTTATCTGTTTTTGTTGTTAATTCCATACAATTTAAAGTGTTGCTTCTTTAACCTATATATTAGTACCTGTGTAAGTGTGTACCTGGATATGTGTGTAATCTGGATATATGTGTAACCATTTTTACTTCTTACAGTATAATTTTTATTGAATAAATAATGAGTACGTTGTTTGTTTTTTTCCTTTTTTACCTGAATATAAATGTACCTGTATATGTGTGTACCCTATTTAATTCTCCTAAGAGTATAATTTTTATTGAATAAATAATAAATACGTTGTTTATTTTTTCCATTTATATCTGGATATGTGTGAATCTGGATATATCTGTACCCTATTTAATTCTCTTTAGAGTATAATTTTTATTGAATGAATAATGAATACGTTGTTTAGTTGTTTCCATTTTGTTCATCTCTGCCTAGTACTCATGTTTATTTTGCATAGTAAAGCAGGAAAAGGAAGCTTTGCTTTGGTATATTTAGATACTACAATTAACAAGTTACTTAATTTGAAGAAAGTTGAATAAAATAGATACTTAAATAAGTATAAAAATAGACAATGCATTGATCAGGAATAATTCTGTGTAGGGACATGTAACATCATACTTTGGATCAGGTTTACAAAAGTATACCTCATTCCAAGTGCATGCTACACAAGAAGTTCGACATATTCATCCGTTAGATGAGGGAATTTTAATCCTGACACAAAGTTTGTTAAGATGTCAATTGCGAAGAGGCATACCAATATTTACACACACGTATGTTCATCGTGTATTATCACGTATACCCTACTTAATACCCTCCTTCAAAAGTGAATCAATTCCAAATTTTCCAAAATTTTGAACCAAACAGTAAAAAAATAAGTAATTTAAAAACTGCATAACTTACTTCTAGATTATGAAAAATTAAATAACATCACTTTTGAAGCAGAGGTGCAATATTATGATGGACATTCCATGTAAGAATAAATAATATTGTAGGTCACCAAATATGATAGACATGCAATGTATGCTTCAAATTTCACCAACGAGGCTACTTATGGGAGGGCACCAGGAAAAGATAATTGATTTTAATCTTACCAGAGGAAAAGAGACTGGATTAGTGAGTTTTTATACATATTGGTAGGATAATATTACCTTATGCACACATGTTAGTACTCTTACAATTATAGGTAAATGTAGGAGAAAGTGGTTGTGCAATTTTAAGGCAGCATAGTAGACTTGTATGTGCTGGTAATCCTGCAGGAAGGATTGATCTCAGGGATCCAAATACATTATCAATAGAACATACTTTCGATACTCATAGCGGTTCTCTCAGTGATTTTGATGTTCAAGGAAATTACCTTGTCACCTGTGGTTTTAGTAACAGGTGAGATTTGAAATAATGAAAAATATAAATAGATAGATAAAAAAAAGTAGTACTTTATGCTAATTGTACCTGTGGATTTAGTCGTCAAGGCCTTTCAGTAGATCGATTCTTAATGGCATACGACTTGAGACAAATGAGAGCATTGAGTCCTGTCACAACTGTAGTATATCCCCTTTTATTGAAGTTCCTACCCAGTTATTCAAGTCGTTTAGCCGTCGTATCACCATTGGGACAAATGCAACTTCTTGATACTATCTATGCTAATGTACAACCATCCATGACATGCTTGTATCAGGTAAACATTGCATCTCTGAGGTATTTTTTTTTTTATGAAAGAATTCCCAATTACACCACATGCACAAGTCTTCTTGTATTGGTAGGTTGCTACTGGTGGTGCTATGATATTATCATTTGATGTATCATCTACATCTCAATGCCTTTGCTTTGGAGATTCAGCAGGTTCTATACATCTTATGTCTACAAATACACCAGAGCCTCAATTTAATACTTTCTCTCGGTTAGTATATGTTGAAAAGATTGGAAGTTAGTCACTTTTGAAAACTAGAAGGATGATAAAAAGATTTACTTTCATTTACTTAGGCCAACAGAATTCGCTGATCCTGTTGAAACAATTCAGCCTATATCATTTGATGATGATATTACACCGCTAAGTACAATACCTATTGTTTATACTGGGCATCCGTTATTAAGTGATTGGCCAGAAGAATATTTAAAAAAAATCTATAGGTAAGTTATTATAGTTGATTAATAATGAATTATAGATATTTAATAATGAATAAGTAGAGTACAGTGAGTATATAAAAATCGTAGCTCATGAGAAACACCTCACGAATAGATTCAGCAGTTAACAATCAAATAAGTTTATATAAATGTATGCCATAGATATTTATGTTTATTATTTTTTGAAGGGTTTTTCATACATCTAGTTATACTCTTTGTATCCAAGACATGGATGCAAATATTTATAATATGCATTCACAGGAAAACACCATCAATTGATCCTGAGATTCTGCGTACAATGAAGATGCAAGGAACAATAGGCTATGCACCAAATCCTCAGGCGTTCCGCAGAAATCAAGTGAGGAAACAATATTCTGCAACACCTCTACAATGTCCTCCTCCATCTTTAAAATCCAAACTTCCAATTTTTCCATCATACAAGTATTTTCCATGATTTCCAATTATAATTATCTCACATGTATTCTATTATTCTTGATCTTTAAACTCCTTGTGTTAGTCACAAACGTAATGATAAAACGCAATGAGTTGTGACTGTTAAAGGTTGTGAATTTCCCATTTTTATCTTTAGATATTATATACTTTAAGTTCTTTTTGAAGGATTTTGTTTTATTTATTTTATATGGAATGCGTAATTGTGTCTGGTTACCATTATACATTCCATACACATTGTTGTACATGGTATATCATTAATTAGTTCAGTTCTGAAAGACAATATTAATTGTATTGAAAATATCTAAGATGTATACACAATTAGTAATTTCATTGTAGTTTTGGTGTATAGTCTTAGTATTAAATTAATACTTTAAATAAAAGCAATTCAACAAACAGTCAAGCTCAATAGGATTGAAGCTTTCAGTTTTGTAAAGAAACTAAAATGATATGTTATTAAAACTGATAACGTTTCGTGATAAATATTATAGTCCATGAACAATGTTAAAGAAACGTGAAATATTTTCATAAGGTAGTCTAATGATTTTCTGTACAATAACACACGAGAGAAAAAGACCTAAATGGGACACTGAAAACGTATATCCATTCAATGTTAAAATGTTCCAATTTTTGTTAATATATTCTTTGATTATAATACCTGGTTATTACATTATCGTTATTAAGAAGAAAGAAAATGGTGAAACGAAACATGTGATTGAATGTTTATAATAAACATATATACTTGATCTCATTTCTACCAGTAAAATAATTAAAATATAAACTTGTAAGTTCTTGCTATAAAAAGTATATTTTTTTAAACTCTCATTTTTACGAATCATAAGTTTTTCAGAATTACTTTGTTAACTGTTATGAAAAAATAATTGAACGAATATCAAGTTTTAAGATTTCACATAACAGTAGCAACTTGATGAGTGTATAAAAATGCAGTTATCAAGGCGCAATGATTACGTTTATCTTGATTTCTTGAAAAAGACTTCAAACATTTTTTAATTAACTGTATATCTACATAAATATCAGCTATGTGCCAATTTATAGAAATTGTAGGTATGCTACAAAAATGTTGTATTTCTAATTACATACAATACATAACTTATAATATAATTATTATAGAGATATATTACTCAAGGAAAGAAAAGAAATTACATGTCATATTTCTGAGATTGGATTCAATTGATAATTTTTAATCCAATATATTGAATATCTCAAACAAGAACTTAACAGCAATAAAGATGCATAATCATTCCTTTAAAAATATACAGTTAAATAATTTTAAAATAGATCTTAAATAAAGGGCATTGAAGTACAAATCAAGTATTATGGTTTTAAATTATCAAGAAGTGTGAAAGGTAGAGCAACGTGCAAAGGTAGACAATGATATTTGCAAATACTTCAAAAGAAAATATCAGTGTTCCATATCAATGTTTTAAAAATATGGTTCTATATTTTATGAATCAGTGTTAAAAGTATTACTGCCATTAAATTTGCCTTAAGACCAGTGCGTTATAATTGATGCGTTTTATTACTTTCTGTTTAATTATTTGTGCTTAATAATCGTAGCGCACTTAATGTTTAAAAGCTTTTTTTTTTTCACAGAATGTATATTTGAAGTTGTATTTGAGTGAAATAAAGATTGTAAGACATACATGTAAGCCTAACTTATTGGCTCGGTCCCATGCGTGTTTAATAGGTATTATTTATTTTTTCACGGTCCAAATTATGTTTACAATGATGTACCAGATTGTCCAAAAAAAATTAACATTCACCCATGCATAGTATAATTAACGTATAAACCGTCCCAAAAAGAACAGCGAAAGATATTCGACTGATTGCAGAAAAATAAATAATACCTCTTTTGCAGATACCTTACAATTTGGAAAAACGACGTGGCGTAGTTGCAAAGCTTTTCGCGGGGGACTCACGATCTAAAACAGATGACGGCACATTTGTAGCTATACCAAAACGTTATCGTAAAATTGAGGTAAAATACTCACGTTTGGGTTACGATGAGTTTGATTTTGATCAATATAATCGCACCAGCTTCTGTGGCTTGGAAGCTACACTTCCTAATAGTTATTGTAATGCTATGTTGCAGGTAAGTACAGCAGTTAGTTAAACAAATTTCCAAGAAATTCTTGGTAGAGAACAAATTCTTCACCAAATTCATGCACATTTGTTTTCCAGTTACTGTACTATTGCGAACCTGTGAGGATAGCATTGCTTTCTCACTCGTGCCAAAGAGAATTCTGCCTCTCTTGCGAGCTAGGATTCTTGTTTCATATGTTAGACACGTCACGAGGATTGCCTTGCCAGGCTGCTAATTTTCTTCGAGCTTTTAGGACGGTCCCAGAAGCGGCAGCTTTGGGACTCATATTAAGTGATCTACATCCAGAAGCTAAAAGAAAAACGAATTTGATTAGACTGATACAAGTACGATTACAGATATAATATTATTATTTTTCAGTTATTGTTCAACATCATGCAGTCGGCTTTAAAATACAGTGTTGCATACAAGATATTTTGCTACTTGTCTGAACCTTTAGATGAGATCACGCGTTTTTATTTTACTGGTCTTGTTCATTTTGCCAGATATTAATATTAAGACACTACTATTAGGAAAAGTAATATTGCAAACATTCCAGAATAAAAATATTTGTAGAAGTATATTAATGGAAATGTTTCAGTATTTATTAATCATTTCAACTTTCTTTGCAGAGTTGGAACAGGTTTATTCTGCACCAAATTCATTATGAAATATTAGAAACAAGAAAACGGCAGCAAGAAGAGGAAGAAGCGGCTCGCCTTAAGTCGGGTCCCAAATGTCCACCATTTGTTTATAACGAGCAAGACTTTCCTAGTATTTTACAGGACATCGGTTCTCGGTATAGAAGTCACGATGAAGAGAGGAAAAAAAGGAGGAAGCAAGATGAGGATGGTAAATATGTGTGGATCACATCGAAAGGTAAACACAACTCATGTGTAACCTTCACATTGGGCACTCTTTGTGTTTATTTTTCATTTTGTATCCGATCATGTGTTTGCACTTACTCGGTGATTGCGGCGATATATCCAAAGAATATTAAAAGCAATTTCTTTATTTTTTTCTAGTCGTAATATTTTTTTAAATATGAATATTGTTTTATTTGAAGTGATATGTACTTTCGTTTTTGTATTCTTAGGATACTGCAGCTGTCACTCTTCTTTTGATTTTGATTTGCTACATTTGTAAATAAAGCTTCCCCCATTGCTTGCTCGAACAAATTTTTACATACATCATATAATTCCATTGTTTGATAGGAAGTCATGTTACCCGCGAATGCATGATTTACTTGTAAAAATAATTGTATGTCCCTTTGGACAGGGTAGTATGTATAGTATAATCAATTCAAATATGATCTTAGTTTTTAATATTAGGAAAATATTTTTGAAACAAATCGATTTATTTTAAAGGGAACATATTTCCTACGTCACGGATCTCAAGATTTATATTTTGGAGAATAGAGAATCTCTAAAATTAAACATTTTCTCTGGTATATTTTTCTATCACTAAATACAACGAATATTTGCGATGATTGTGTTGTGTGGACTACCCTATACAATTGACGTTTTTAAACATTAATATTGATTGTAGGTGATGAAAATTACATTATTCTTTTAAGTATTTACTAGTGGATTGCTGACACAAATAACATACCCTATAATTATGACCTACTCACCAAGATACTGCTGAATAAATCCTCGACAAAGAATATTATTTTTTACACATTTTCATCATTGGCATGTAGTTGAGTATTATTGGTATTAATTTATTCCGATTTTAAATGAATATTTATTATGGGTAGATAAGAACAACAAAAAATCTATTGAAGAGAATGAAGTGCGAGATGAAGAGACAGAGATCAGTCGCCTGTTTGGGTCTGAACAAATGCATATACACCGCTGTCTCAAATGTAGGCAAGAAGCTACAAAACATTCCATCATGTTGCTGTGTAACTTAGTTTATCCAGAATTGTTGCACCCTTGTAAGCCATTCTTTAAGCTAACACGTGTTCCATGTGCATCATTCTCACACCTCAAATGAACGAATTTTACGTTTTATAGCAGAGGAGGTTCCGTTTACGAGTGTTCTTGCCCGCAGTTTAAGACCCGAGAAAATTACACCTGCATGGTGTGACAATTGTCAAAAATTTACACCCACTCTCCAATCTCGACAATTGACTAAATTACCTCAAATATTGGCTCTGAACTGTGGTTTAGATACACAGCAGGTACATTAAACACGAACTTATACATGCATCTTATAATACAAATTCCAGTGGTTTTACCAGGAGCAGTCATAAAAATGCATACAATTATTATCAAAGAATTTATTGTGCATATCTCAAAGTACAGTTTCATTCGCGACCACATTCAGATATTGCGATTGCTTTATTATCTTCCTTGATGCTTAATCTATGTAAAATTGCTTATTATTGCTTTTTTCTTCGTTGAAAATACTGGCGAATATTTCCTTTATTATTTGAGAACAAAGTATATCATACTACATATGATCCTCTTAATTAACAATATCTGGAGAATATATAACGTTAAATTGAATGGTGGCAATGGTTCTTTATTTACAGCCAAATGGTACGAAAAAGGTCACATACAGAACTTTCTACTCAGCTTAATAGTTTTTAAGCTCTGGATTTTATCGCTGACATTAATTTATGACTGCAACCTGTAGACTGCAGTAATATTATTTTCAATAACCGTGACTAGTTATTTTAATTGAATTACAATTTTAGGATAAAGTATTTTGGCAAACTCAGATGGATATTGTTGTACAAAAAGTATTAAGTGGGAAAGAAAGCAGTCCATCTTCAAGTCCCGTCCCTATTACCGTAAAGCCCTGTCGATACGGTAACAATTGTACTCGAATTGGTTGTAGATTCAGACACGTTGGTAGAGATTCAGGTACTTTCGTTGATCTTTCAAATTATGATACTATAATCAAGCAGTGTATCTTGAACTTTTGTTCCATTCGTTAGAAAATGTATCAACGTCGCCCATTACACCACCCTCAACGACTACTCCTACCGTAACACCACCCAGTCACTTGTACTATTCGCATTCATGGATTCCACACAATATCGAGATTTCTCTGAGCAACAATGGTGAATTATCCGTGGAAAAAATTAACAGTCCAAAGGGTCCTTCTACTGAAAGTAATAAGTCCAACGAGGAGTCCATAGTAGAAAATGGCCAGGGTGATAGCAAGCTGCAGGAAAACTCAGAGAGTCATGGAACAGATTCTGAAGGGAAAGAAGTAGAGAATCACGTGACCTCGGGACTAGATAATGGGGATGGAGAAAGCGCAAATGCGACCGATGAAAGTTCAAATAAAGTAAACAAAATGCAGTACAGTCTCAGTGCCGTTGTTTGTTACATCGATGACAAAAGCAACGAAGATAGGAGGAACATTGTTGCATTGCTGCAAGTCGGACCACATTATCACGAAAGATCAACCGGCAGTGCAGTGTCGCAGTGGTATATCTTGAATGACTTTTGGTAAGTGCTAAGATTTGCTTTATCTATTGAAAGGTTGCATATATTGCAGACATTGAATTTTTATTAAAAATACTTCAATTCGTGTGAGACTCCTAAATGATTCGTAGCTTGAATAGTACTTCAAAGTATCATACTGGTATTAAGGATATGATTTTGTATGTTGCTCCAGAGAGCTACCTCAATTGAACCTTTTATTGAATATGTGTATTAATATATGTATACAATTCAAAGTATACAATTTTTATATTTGATCCAGTATATCAGCTGTAACACCTCACGAGGCAGTTTGGTTCAATCTTGATTGGAAAGTCCCCTGTGTACTTCATTATACGGCGGTGCCAGCACCTGAGCCAGCACCTTTCGTTAGTCCACTTACGTATGATGTTTTTGGGGAAGACAAATGCATCGCTCGTAGTGGAGGAACAAGGGGCATCACATTTACTCCCCTAACATCTGACGAAATGCCGAAAAAAGGTCGATAGAAATGTATAGATTCTAAAGAAAAAAAAGGTTCCTTTTGATATTATGAAATAATGATAATTTTGAACAAAATTATAGGAGAATTGGTAGGAATCGATGCCGAATTCGTTACTTTGAATCAAGAAGAGTCTGAGCTTCGAAGCGATGGGAAAATGTCTACTATAAAACCGAGTCATATGTCGGTTGCACGTATCACTTGCATTCGAGGGTACGTAGGATCGATGATAAGTAATTAGCATATAGTACCACTTCCCATCATCGATCCTTCTTATGGCTAATCTTGTTTAGCCATAAATTGCTTCATTTGCGTATTAAATCCTACACTGAGTCTTCCATTATTACCCAGTCCTTTACATTAAGGCAATCTGTTATTCTTCGTAGAATTGAAATTTGCAAAACAACTCGTTATGCATTTGGTTAACGTACGTTGTAGAATTGCTAGACTAGAGTTGATTTTGATTTTGGAGTACTTAAACATAGGTCAAGTTAGAAGTGCCTACATAGTGATTAGTTTATTAGCTGGTCGAAGATGAGAAATACTTCCACACTCTCCATCCTTTCTTCCGACTTCTTCCAACCACCAAAGGAATATTTCCTAAAATATGGTATTTGTTATTTTATCTTTTTAAGAGTTTTCTTTTCTCGAATAGGCAAGGTCCTTTGGAAGGCACTCCCTTCATAGATGATTATATAAGCACTCAAGAACAGGTGGTTGATTACTTGACGAAGTTCAGTGGTATTCAACCTGGCGATTTGGATGCTAATTTCAGTAGTAAACATCTGACTACGCTCAAGTCGACGTATCAGAAGTTGCGATTCTTGGTCGACAATGGAATTATATTCGTGGGCCATGGCCTAAAAAATGATTTTAGGTAACGATCCACTTTATAAATTCGACTAAGCTACGTCGAAAACATCATAAACGAGTCGTTAATTCTGTTGTCGATTATTACAGAGTGATAAATTTAGTTGTACCGCCAGAGCAGATCGTAGATACGGTATTGCTCTTTCATTTACCTCATCATCGCATGGTGTCATTGCGATTTTTAACATGGCACTTTTTGGGTAAAAAGATTCAGTCTGAAACACACGATTCGACCGAGGATGCACGTGCAGCGCTTGAATTGTATCGCAAATACAAGGAGCTTGAAAGCTCTGGCAAGTTGGCCGAATCGTTGAAAGAGCTTTACCATGTTGGCAGTCAGCTACAGTGGAAAGTAAGGGCAGCGAATATTCTTATCAACGCGATGTACTTTACCTCTATTTCTTCTTCGATAACATTGTAACTCTATTTAGGTTCCGGACAGCTGATACGAGGATGATCCTCCCGAAGAAGTACATGATATAGTCACACCAGGTAACAACGGTGAAGCTTAGATGACGATTTCAAAGCATAGTGTAAATAATTTTAAGATTGTGCCTCGAAAGGTATCATCTGACCCATTGATAATTCGTCGATGCTTACAATTTCCAATTTCGCGACCGAATTATGTACTTGTTTCCGAGATTCGGTATGTTTAATTCTATATACGTAGAAGGAGAGGGTAGTGTCCGAGGTTAAAGTGTGGTGATCTCTCGAAGGTTAAGATTACGGGTACAATTACATTGTCAATCATTTAGTATTTTCTTTTTCTACGATATTTATTCGTTAGATCGTTCATTACCTCTGTCGCATGAGGTATGAACGTAATCGAATCGTCGTATGTGAATCATAAATTTTAGTTAGTTTCCATCTAATCGATCATGTAAATTATTAAGATAACCGAAGGAAAGAAATTCTTGTATACCGTGGTTTTTAGAAAGAGTAACGGCGACTTTGTACATATTGTCCGATAGCACATTAACGTTTTGGAGAGCAGTATCAATCCCACACTGCCCGACCATCTATGATATTTATTTCAATTTCTTGATGTATTCCAACTGGAAGGTAACGCAATCCATCCCGCTCGGTAACTGCATTACAGTACGTGTGTATATAATTGATAGTTAGTATGCTAGCAATAATTCTGGATGGGAAATCTGTACGAAGGTAATGTTCCGCAATTTCCTTTTATATGTATCTTTTCTAATCCATTAACTTTTGTACCATTTTATCTAATGATATCTCACAAGGAGAGAAAAACCACATTTTTATAAGGTTAACTTGGTCCTAATGGATTTCAGTTCTCGTCCAAGTGTCGCAAGCCGTTTTAATTGATTCTAAGCGTTAAAGCAACCGAAAATGTTTTCTACACGGACCTTTTCTACGAAGCTCTCGAAACGTAAAAGATATTAACAAGATAGTAGTATATTTTACAAACAATTGTACTCATAGATTATTTTTATATACATTTTACCAATGTCAAAAAAAGAGTAAAGAGGCAAAATAATACTGTCAAAATCTATTAAACTAAACAAGATTATTAAAGCATCTATTTTTTTATATATCTGGAAGAATTTCCTTATAATTTGTGCACAACGAAACTCACACGTTACACGTTCATTTCGATGGAAACGCGATCCATGTAGTTGATGTGAAGAAATCAGTGGCACTCGATGGTAAACGGTAATCATGCATTTGTTTTGTGTACACTACGTCATTGTGATTTTTCAATAAACGATCTTATGGAAAATAAATCGTGTATCTATTGCGTAAGAAACTTCCAACAATAAATGCATGGCATACTTAAGCGATTAATAACATTCGCAGTGAGAAGGAAAAATCAATTTACAATTATACATTTACAAAGTCGGATGAATCAATTTGATACTTTTACCAAAACTAATAATTGGAACTCTGAAAAGGTGGCAAAATCTGAAAGAATCTCTTCTTTCATTACATAACTCTATCTTTCACTATTCTGACGTATAGTGCTGAAATATAATGTCATTAGCAGGATTATACTGTATTTCGATGGAATACTCAGTATTGTACCATAATTTGATGCACTATACTGCGAATTGATATTGAGGATTATGTTGTAACTTGCACCATTATGGTGTAAGACATTGTGTAACGTTGTATGAAGTGGGAGTATTCGTGAGTACGTTTTCCAAAGGGTTGACATCACTGGAATGCCGTTGGCGTCGGTTTCACATAAACATGAATATCGAGGGTTCCAGCCAATGGAATCGATTGAAACTGTGATATACTGTCAAATTTAGTACAATTCTACAGTCTGAGTACGTTAGCAAACGTTTTCCAAATGGCCACATCTCTGGAATACCGCTTCTCACCCTTCACTGAAGAAAACGTTTCATCATACAAGACAAGAGCATGGATCCGCTCGAGAGTACTTCAAAGAAGAAGAACCAACGACGTTAAGTTGCCAAATGTTTACAAACTAATCCTTTGCAGACCAATGTCGAGTGAGACTCGAGAAAAATATACTGAAATCAGAAAGCCTGATCCGCAAAGTGCTAAAGGGTTATCAGAGCACAGGGACTAGGTCATTCCCTCCACCCATTGCATGGTAGTAAGACGTCACAAAATCACGGACATGGGAAACTTAAGTAGTTGTTCGATCGCTGTATTATTTCACTGTCACGCCAGTGCATTCCAATTGTCACTCACTCTCGTCACTCTTATGTTTCGCTTTGACAACACTTTTTTTCCTACGTTTCTCTTTCGATAACAAATATACGTATATCTCGAGGCGGAACGACGAATCTGATTCGATGGCAACTTAACGTGGTCAGTCTCAAGACTCAAGCCGATGAATTTGTCTAAACAAATGCAATCATATTGTGATTAAAAATATATAAGGATCTATTAAAAAAAAATTAATTTGTTAAATCTCTCCCACTATTTCGCCTACAACTAAATTGTTTACTTTATATAATTTATCCCTTTGCACTAAATAACTTTTGTACAAACATTTTCTCTGTAGCTTCATCCCCTCGTGAGACATTTAACCATTCCAATTTAAATAAAACACCCTGTAGATCCTTTTCTTGAATAATAATTTGTGTTTTTTTTATTTGTTATCAATTATTCGAATAAAATTTTGTATGGGTAATAATTTTACACTCTATTGAAGAAAAATACCTTTAAAATTTAGTATTAATAATATTATATATATATATTTTTTTTTTAATATTACATCTTAGGTCTGTATGTACAAGTCAGTTCTACCTTTCCGCATTTCTCAGGACTTTGTTACATTCTACATAATTATTATTGCGTTAGCTATTCTTCTTCGGAAACAGTTTTAGTAATACAATTAATAATTTACAAGATTGTACACACATATGCACGGGGCAAGTTCCCGTTCATGTTACAACACTCTAACATACGTTACATTGTACATACATATATAATGTAAAAATTTAATAAATAATCAAAGGTTCCCGTTCTCGAGGCCACTTCCGCGTTAAAGAAAGGAAGAAAATATAAGTAGACTGCCGATATCGGCAACGAATGAGATCTATCGATATTAAATCGTTAAGTCATCGAAAGATTCGTGTCAATTGAATTTCTTCGCGATAAAAAACTAAATTGGTCTGTTACAATTCCAAGTCTTCTATCAGCGAGAATTTCGAAGAAAGTATACATGCGTATGGCGTAAAGTGTCCACGAAATTTCAAGTTATTTCTTTGTACTCGCGGAAAAATCTTTAAACAAAAATTTTACTATCTACTGTGAATCCATGGGGAATATTTGCAATTTTGTGCTATAACTGCACTCGTGGTACACTCTATTGCGTATTTACAGTAAAAAAAAATGGGCAAGATTCTTACCTGAATCTGAATAGGGACTTCGAATAACGAATAAACGATGTACATCCGTTTATTCGTTAATCGTAGAATAAAAATTAGAATTTCAATTCTACAATGCAATAATTTACAATGAATACATAAAAGTCTAAACGTTTAGTTAAATAAATGCATCGGCTTTTTTTCGTTCTTAATTCGAATACAATTCTGCCCATCTCTGTTTACGATATATAATTAACCTTTGTTCATGTGCAAAGGAACACAAATTCAAATCATTCTGATGCTATTCGATAGCAACTGCACCTGTTCGTTTAATTCTCATAACATTCGAAAATGATTAATTAATTTATATGTACAAGGGTATCATCGAAGGAAATTTAAAATCGTTTTCCAATACATAGATACAAAATATCCCTTTTTTTCAATTTCTCATTTATCTGGAAGCTCTGATCAACGAACTCTTCGTTACAAGTTAACAAACAACTCTTTATCTATCCGCAAATAGGGAGATTTCGACGGATATTTATTTCCCATTATAAAATAAAATCTGTTCGCTCCATCTTCAAATTTTCTCGCCTCTGACGAACGGGAGGCTTAAGTAAATTACAGGTTAAAAAAGAAATATAATAAAAAGACGTCTCCTGACTAGAAACTTGCATGGTCGAGCTGCAGGAGCTGGAAGGAGTATTCAGTGGCAGTAGAAAGGTCGCGGTAACGCTTCAGAACCTTTATAATTCACTCTAGCAGTTTCTCGTTTGGTTTGGAGATGAAGGCACTCGCGATTGTTAATTAAAATTATTTTCGTTTCCACGCAGAAGAACTCTGTTCTACGTCGTTCCAGCGAATCCATATTTCCGCTCCTTCGAGAGATTCGCGAGGTTAAGGCACTTCGTCGGTCGTTCGCTTGATGGATGTCGTTCGACGATTTTCGTTTCGATAAAATTCCACTGATCGATCCTCGTTTATCTTTCAGTGGTCGTCCCCGTGCTGGAAGTGTCCGTTCCTGTTGAGTGGTTGCCTCTCTGGGGCGTCGGATGGTCTGTTCCTCTTAAAGAACCCGCACTGGTGAAAAAAAAAACAGATATTGTTAATAGTTAAGTCACATTGATCTATTATATATGTAAGATACAATAAATATTAGTATAGAATTAAGTATTCGAATTTTCTAACGGAAGAATGGTTGTTGAATATTGTTTTAAGGAAAGGACAACCCTTGTTCCAGGCCTTTCTCTTCTTGTACTTCTTTATTCTAATTGATAAGAATTCTTATCTTGTTATTTTTCTAGAGAAAGAAATGCTTCTTTTATTTAATTATAAAAATAATTGTATTAGTATTTGAATTTTTTAATGAAAGAATGGTCGTTGAATATTGTTTTAAGGAAATGACAACCCTTGTTCCAGGCCTTTCTCCCCTTGTACTATTTTATTCTAATTGATAAGAATTCTTATCTTTGTACTACTTCGGAGAAAGAAATATTTCTTTCATGTAATCATGTAATTAAGAATGGTCGTTGAACATTGTTTTAAGGAAGGGACAACCCTTCTTCCAACCCTTTCTGTCCTTATACCTTTTTACTCTAATTGATAAGAATTGTTATCGTTGTACTTCTTCAGAGAAAAAAATATATCTTTTATATAATTATGAAAATAATGATTCTACTTTAGAGGCTCTACCAAAGGATGAAGTTTGAGAGACCCTGGCCCCGCATACTGTCCTACATTCGACACCTTGAACATAATTTGCATAAACAAACCTTGTGCAGCAGGTAAATAAGCAGCAACAGAATGATCGTCCCGGCGCAGGCTGAGAGAACTACTACCCAGAGCGGGATAACATCTGGCGCAGATGGTGTCACGCTTGGCTCGACGTTTGTTTTAATTTCGCGACTCTTGATCACCTTTTCGGCAGGTGCACCGATGAACGGCTGCTTCGTAACGCGTGCTATCAGTTTGGTGGAGACCGTGACCTTCTCCTGGACGGCCTCTTTCTTCAGGGTTCTCGCGGCTACCCTGTACCTAGCCCCGAGCCAGACCTCCTCATCCTTCTTTAGAGGACCCACCACGCACTTCAGCATGACGCATTTCGCTGTGTTGCAAGGACTAGGCGGTCCCTGTGCCCTGGGGTCGCTTTCATAATCAATCTTCGTATCGAGCTCGCTTTCCTCCATCAGAAGATCGTCGTCCAGGTCTCTGGCTCGTCTGTGCAACCTTTCGAACTTCTTGAACTGTTCCACTTCGACCATATCGCTGTCACGCTTGGGTCTGGATCCTGCATCCGAGTACGGCGTATCAGTCGTCTCGTTGTCATCGAGCGATTCACGATTGTCCCTTCCGTGGACTCTACTGAAGACTCTCTTATCCTCCCTTCTCTTCTCTTCATGGGTACTGGAATACGTCGACTCGTATTCCGCCTCCAGCTCGCCGACCTTACTGGATTCCTCGGTCCACGACTGGCTGTGGCTCTTCGACTCGTGGCTATTCGAGCTTCTGCCACCATGTGGATCGTCCACGACGATCGAGTGGTGCTCGTTGTAGCTGAAGGACCCCTGCAGTGGAAATCTGCGGCCATCTTTCAACACGATGTACCCTTTCCCGGAAGAATCCACGAGAAGTTCGCCCTCTATCCTCAAGAATCGACTGTCTCTGTGGTCGGTGGTTTCGGAGACGTAGCTTGGACTCCCGTAGCGATCCTGAAGAGGGAACATGGAGCTGTCCTGGAACTCTATGTACTCCTTTCTGTCAGCGGAAGTTCGGAACCTCCCCATGAACTGGACGAACTGCCTGCCCTGTTTGTTGTACAGTTCGTACCCAGACGTTGCCTTCGACAGGGATCCAAACAGTCGCTCCAACTCCTGAGTAGAGCTGACATTACGCAGATGGAACCCGAATTCACCTCCTCGAACGGTTTCCTCTCGATCACCCGTAATTAATGCATGACCACCTGTAGAAATCTCACGTTGTCTCTCTTGCTCGCGCTCGTATTCCTCTTGCCACCTTCTTCGTTCCTCCTCCTGTTTTCTTTGATAGATCAGTCGTTCCTGTTCCTCCCGTTGCTGCAGAAGACGAAGTTCCTCCTGCTTCCTCTCACGCTGATACCGCTCTTCCTCTTCCAGCCTCAAACGCGCAGCTTCTTCTTGACGACGTAACTCTACCTGACGACGTAGCTCTTCCTGACGACGTTGCTCTTCCTGGCGACGTTGCTCTTCCTGTTGTCGCAACAGTCCTTGATGCCTTTGCTCGCTTTCGCTTGTGGCAATAGTTCTACCTCCAGAAACGCTCTGGAAGCTACCGTCGTCGGTGGTGCGAAAACCACCTCCCAGACTCCCGCTGTTCCCGTATTCCGTTTGGATGAGTACACCCATGTTGCCAGCGCTGAGGTCGCCCGTGCTCAGAGACCCAGAGTTGTTCTGCGAGTACGTCGTAACCACCACGTTCGATTTGTCTTGAGCTGTCTCCACCTGCGAGTTCGTGGTCTGGATAGTGACAACGTTCGAAGAAGAAATGGACGATTTACTGCTGCTCGAGCTCTTCCCGCCGTTGATCTCGAAGTCTTCCTTGTGGCTACCGTTTCTTCTACCGTGGCTGAATCCGTGCTGCACGTTGATCGACTTGCCTGACTGAGATTCCTCCAGGACTCCTGAAAGGCCCTCATGCAGGCCGTACTGCTTTTTGCGCGGGTTCAACTGCAAAAGGTTTGAATTGTTTAGTTTAGTAGGTAATAGTTAGTTGAGGGCAATAAGGGTGTCTCAAAATTAACGCAAGATTTGAATTTGCTGCCATTTTTGCTGTCAATTGTTGGCAACCCTGAAAAAAGAACAATTTGACAGCTGAGACACAGTATAGGTACAACTAGTAGTCACTCTGTGTCGGCACCTCTGATGTTGGTGTCCGAGGTCCGCCATGTTCCTGGTATGCACCGCGCGCATATTTACACTGAGAGAAAAAGAAAGGCAATTGCAAACGGTAGGTGTAAAACACCGACCAATCACAGCGCCGGAGTACAGTAAAGACTGGATAAGTGCAAAACAGGATCGAGTGGATAAATGCAAGCTGGCTGCCCCCACTGTTGAGCAAGTACGTCTCTTGCTGCTTATCAGCGGCCCTCAGGGGCTGTAGCGGTGTTTGTAGCTACAGTACGGGCTTAGCAACCCCGAGGTACCCGAGCTAGAGGGGAGCCAACGGGCCCCAATAGATGAGAAGTCAGAGATACTGCAAACAGTCTTAAAATAATGTAAGAGTCATGTAAGACGAGGATAAGAATCTCCACCTTGCGGAGACCCAACGCAGCCTACATAGTTTTCCGCGTGTCAACAGCGCGACGCTAAATCTAACCTCTACTTGTAAATGTGCTTTTACGTTTACGCGGAGTCTAGATGTGCTTTTGACAATAAAACTCTTTATACTGATTCACGTTGTGTATGTCACCCACTGTCTAACACCCACCACTTGACTTGGGTTCCCCCTTGACCAGTGTAATATGATCCCAACTGAGATATCGGTGAGACTATGAACTATTGCCTCACCGATACGCTTCTGCCGACTGCTTTTTTCCTCGGACCTCTTTCTCTTTCACTCTCTGTCCTTTTCTACGTTCCACAATCGACTCAAGCCAAATGTAAACACAGAATAGAAACCTCGACTGGATAATTGCAATGCTTGTGTCCTGATTTTCTTGCACTTGCCTAGTCTTTACTGTAGGGCGCGTAAGGAGCCTAAGGTTTTTGCACGTTACTGTAGATTCTAGCTAAAAGCATAACATACCTTTAAGCTAAGGTAATTTGCATTGGCAGACTCGCAGACGATAGGTCCAGAGGTTTCCGGCTGTTCCAGGAGATAGAGCAGCTCGTCTCCAGCCAGCGTCTGCGCCGGCCAAACGAGGTGCACTTCCGCCTCAACGACGTCTGACGGTCCCAAGTTACGAATGGTGTAATTGTGCGTGACAGCTGGCCCAAACTCGACCTCGGTCGACGCGTTCGTGTCGCTGGTGTAATTATCTGGATTGTAATGCAGATCCTTCGGCTTGCTCTCACCATCCACGCGTAGTTCGGTCTCTATCCAAATCGGCAGCTTCAGGGTGTACTTGTTGTCGTCGGTTGTGAACGGATTCTCTGGGTTAGTGGTGTTCACGTCCATCTCGAACGAATAGATGGGCTTCATCTCGTGGGACGTGACCGGCTGCAACAGCACCTTGAACTTAACTAGTCCGTTCTTCTGGAGAGGATTGCCAATGTCGCAACGAAGAGTGTTGTTGTTCGACTGCTTCGGCGCCGAGCATTGGACAGGCACCCCCATTGTCTCTATCTTCTCGACTTTGATGTAATCGATGCCAGTGGGCAGCCTCAGGTTGTAAGTCGCCTCGAACGCGTCCTCGCCCATGTTCTGCACCAGGACGTCCAGCTCCAAGCGTTTTCCGGAACCCAGCAAGTATTTCAGCACGTTCGATGACACGTTCATTTGCAAGTCCGGTATGCACACGTTGTCTGGGCCACAGTTCTTCCTGATGGCCAGCGAGTCCTTTCTGGAGGTTGTCGTGCCTAGAATCGGTGACAGAGGTAGCCTGGGATCCCTTGGTCGATTGTCCTGGTACTGTTCCTCCTCGAGGCTCATTCGCATCTCTGCGTCCAGCGACGTTAGTTTGTCGCGAATGTTGGGTACCACGTATACCTGTGGATCATTGGAGCTAGTTAGGGAAATTGTAAATAGAGTAGACTGTTATAGTGGAGCTATAGTAGAATTAGACTGTTTTTGATCATTGGAATATTGGGTTGGCCGTCAGGTTCGTACCAAATTTGAAGAAACATTCAAAAGCACGTTTGAATTTTCATACGTATTTGTTGAATTAAATAGGTGCCATTTTGTTCCACGACGTTTCCACTCTTTAAGGGATGTACAGTGCCGGACAAAATGATAGGACACTTGATGTATTTGTATATGTATGTCATTGAAAATATATGGGCAGAACGTTCGAGAAACATTTATAAGAATGGAAAACAATATATAGATATTGAACATAGACAAACTATGCGACCAAATAACATTTTATTTGCTCTCTAATTATTACAACACCGACTTCCACTGTACTATTTCTATACAGACCTGAACCGTGCGGCAGAACTGTCGATCCCGATCCACGGTGATGGTACGATTCAACGTATTCCTGCCCTCCAGCTCCAAGAAGAACAGCCTGGGGTTCTTCGTCTTCTTCACGTCCAAAACGTACTGGATATTGAAGTTGTGCTTCGAGAAGACACCCTCTCCCGTATACCTGAAGCACGCCCTCAACGGGAAACAGGTCACCCTGCTCCCGTCCGACAAAGTGCAGTTCCTGTCGTCCAAAGAGATCAACTTGGACTCCCGATCGAACGACACGAACGAGTCCATCTTGATCACTGGCCGAGATCTGAACATAATCGCCGTTCCAGACTCGTAGGCGCCCACCACCAAATCCGGATAGTGATTTCCGTCGAGGTCGAGGCCGCCGGCCACGGAAAATCCGAACGTCTCCACGGGAACATCGAGGTTCTCGGCGTAGATCACCTGCGAGTACTTCTCCAGGACACCGGTGGCCGAACCATGGTAGATGTAGACGGCTCCGCGACCACGCAGACCGCCATAAGGAGCACCCACGACGAAATCGCCATAACCGTCACGGTCGATGTCCCCTAGGCCGGCCAGTGACAAGCCGAATCGTCCGCGGTTGCTCTCCCCGTCTCTGGATAACGATAAGCTATTATCGCGAGGGTTCAACGATCCGAACGCTGTGCGATGTTAGGAGGCTCTTTGAATTAGTTTGAAAGTTTTAATAGGCGGAGATGCTGTACCAGGTGAGGGACAATATGTTCCGATATAATCACGAATCTTTGTATCGTGATTAATTGTACTTTTGGACGCGATGAGATAGTCTGGAGGCTTTTGAGAGTGATTGTATAATAAGTGGAGAATAGGATAAGGGAAAAGTATAGAGAAAGAGATTAGAGAATTTTTCGACTTTGGGAAAAATAGATTACCCGATAGCGAATTTAGTAGAATTTTTTATCAACAACTAGTGCAAGTTTCAATTTAAGAGGTGTATATCAAATGATGTTTCTTTTGTGAGGAACACAAGTTTCCTCATATTCACTGTGAAGAGTGAAAAAATTACAAAATACAGACAGTATGCAATAATATGAAAAAGATTGAAAGCAAAGTTCATATTATAATATTTACAGAGTATATATATATGTATAATAAATTCCTATTTAGGTTCAATTTTTGTAGGTGCGTTTGCTAAAATTTTGTTTCACGTAAAGTTCCGCAGTTTAATTATGAATTTTATCGCAAAACTACCCCAATTTTCATTGGAAATTTGAATCCCTTGTTTAGTGAGCATCATTGTTTTCAAATTTTTAGTTATCATTGCTTAAGGACTCTTAACTCTTTCTTTTTAAAAATCTGTTCGGTTCGTTTTTATATAAGTACATTAAACAAAATGAAGAAAATGAATGAACCTTAGCACGAAAAAAGTAATTTGCGTAATGGTGGCTGGGCGAAGTTCGTTCATTGCTATCGTAAAACCTAGCCCTTGATGACGTAACCGTGACTAACAAAATCGCTAATTAATTAATCCATACTAACAGACAGCCAATATCCATTATTTAATTTCAAAGGTATATAATAAAAATAATGAATGAATATTATTTTCTTTGCACATAAGCATGAATTCAGTGATTCGCGTTTGAGTAATCGTGTGAATGATTGCGAAATACCTAGAGTCGACTTTGCGGTATTTTTCAGGTCCGGCGCCTTGATAGATCACGTACACCCTTCCGGTCTCGATGGTCATTTCCGGGTTATCTGGCACTGTGTACATAGGCGCGCCAACTATAAGATCGTCCAAGCCATCGCCATCGATATCACCGGAAGCAACGGAGTAACCGAAATAAGCTCCCATTTGCTCCCCGGTAATGTTACGAGGATTCGTCATATTTGACATGAACAAGATGACCTGCAACCAGATTTCTTTTATTAATCGGCGATATCTTCGTATTTCGTCGCTTGAACCGTCCATTGAGTGAGTAACAAATATCTCTTCCTTAATTTCGAGATCCATGAAGTCATTTTAATACTTTTTTTTTATGAAATCGTGGAACGAAATTAGATGATGTTTTATTTATTTAATTACGCAATTACTGTATCATTTGCATATTACGTGTTTATTTCAAGATCAATGAAAATATTTTAATACTTTTTTTTTTTATGAAATCGTGGAACGAAATTAGATGATATTTTATTTATTTAATTAAGCAGTTACAGTATTATTTGCATATTACTTGTTGATGAACAAAAATTAACATTCACATATTTCTTCCAATAGAAATGGGAATGATTATTTGTAAATCTAAAAATAATTTATATTGGATTGTCCTAAAAGTTTATTTCATTTTGCTGTGTTACTGTTATGACTTCAACTACTTATAGTATATTACTAAATCCTCTATTCGTATAAACACTGCTACACAAAAGAACCGAGTCCAAATCTTGAAAGAAATTTCGAGACAACCTAACACAATACCAGCAATTGAATTTTCATAATTTGATCAGCATATTCGGCAACGTTGATCATTTCTAAACGCAGCCTCCACTCAGCACAGACGATCAAATTCTGCTCGACAAATTCGAGCCCGAGATCATTCGATACCGTATTGCCTTCGACGTGGTTGTCATTCGTCTTACGTCACTTTTTTTATCAAGTTACTACAAATGGACCGACGTCGTTAGGTCCGCGTCTTTTTCCCGGGACAGCAATAAATTTTCACCTGACGGGTTACTTTCACCGGCAGAAATTAATTTCAATCGCGCGTTCCTTCTTTCCGTCGCAATTACGTGTTAATATTTCATGAGCATACTTTGCCAAGAAGGTCGGAGCCACGAGGTACGCCAACAGCAGACCCGCTCTCGCCATTCCCAATGAAATCTCCGGTCGTCACGGAATAGCCCATGTAGCTATCGTCCTCTGTATCTGGTCCTTCCTTGGTGGACATTATCCTGGGTCGATTCTTCAGCGACTGTGAAAATGCTTGTCCTGTAAAAGCAACCAGCGAACAATGAGAACGACGAAGTCGCGAGAAACGCTCGTTGAATCACGTATTTTCCCAAACACGTTTTCGTTCTTGACTACGATTAAAAATAAAAACCACTTCAAAAGTCACTACTCGAAATTACAATACCAAACACATACAAACGTAAAGGGTACATGGGATGTCCCGAAAATAAATGGTTAAGGTTTGGAGTTTCTTTTCGATTTGAGGATTCGAAAATGTCGTGAAATTGTGAAAATAAAATGTAAGGTTGAAAGTGTTGTTAGTGATTGTGAGTAGTAGTGAAATTAATTTAACACGTTGATCGCTACGCTATCCATATGTGGGTGACAGGACTTTCTACTGTGGAATTAAATAACATAATTTCGAAGATAAGATGTTAAAGATAAAATAATTTTTGGAAAAAAATATAATCGATTTCGAAAAAAAAAATATACATGTCGAATTGAGTAACCTCCTCCTTTTCGAAGTCGGTTAAAAATAAATCTGGTTAGGTGTGGGTTGGTAAAAATTGTCAACTAGCAATAATAACGGTAAACGTTACATTATGTAGGTTTCAATTGTCTAAAAAAATATTATTCTTATAAAAAAAGTGTTAAAATATGGTCATTTCGATTTGTCGAAATATTCAAGGATCAGTAAAGTTAGATCATGCTTGTATTCGCAACAATAAAGTAATAGAATTGTTTACTATGAACACGAAGGAAATTGTGTCGTCTGCGAAAACTCTATTGCCAATTAAGAATCCTTCTAATCAAAATAGAAGCATCTTCAGACATAATTGTATCCTCAACACTTGTGAAATAAACTCCCAAAGTTTAACTATCTATTTTCGGGATGCTATGTATAATGATTTCATGTTAGTGCTCAAACTGTTCAATAACTAGGTTGTAACAAACAAAATGCCCCGTTGAAGGAACTATTTACATACAATGTACCTAATCTACTATCTTACAAGATTCTCGTTATCGTATAACTCTTGCCAAAACTCGTGCAATAAAAAATTCCGAAACGGATACTGTTAATGTTAAAATGAAGGAATAAGATGAAAATCTTAGATAATTTTCTTGGGTAATTCGGAAGAAGTGAAAAAGATTTGATAATTACAACTGGTGCACAGTTTCCTCAGATGGTCAAGCAATCAACACGATAATCCGGTGCTGCAACAGTTTCAACTTCGGAGTGACTAATGGAGTCTAAAATCTTGATAAATAGGTTCCTCGTGCTCTAAACGAGAGTCGGAAAAATCGATAGAACGAAGTGTGTGGTTTTTGCTGTCATTCTTGTTCTAATGGACAATTCTTTAATTGGCTAATGACACAATGGTGATAAATGGATCTCGCAAGACAACCCCTGCTCCACGCCTCCATACTTGGACGTTGATGAATCTTTAAGATCTATCCTGTAACCAAGTTTGTGCTCTAAAAGAGTAATGGCGATGTTCGTCATCCATTGCTGATGTTACTTTCAAGTCTTTCCCAAAATGAACTGAATCAACCTCTGGCGAGTCGTGTTGAAGGTAAAACCTTTTAGGAAGATAGACAAACGAACTTCATATCACGTGATGTAGAAGATGAAACTCAGCTACTCCGATGAGAATAGGTCAGGCCTAAATAATACTTGAAGAATGATGATGAAGTAACCTATAATTTTCTTGATGATTTAATTATTTTCTTTTATTTGTTTGAGGATAACAGTGTCATCATTGACTCTGCTAAAAATGAACTATTTTTAGTATTAGAATTTATCTTGCACTTTCTATCGCAGAAAAGAGTTCCTTGTCAAGAACAGAGAAACTTTCTGTCATGTAGAAAAGAAAATACATATACACGGTATCCCAAAAATGTTGAAGGTCCTTGAAAAGGGTGGTTCGGGTGATTTGAAACAACTTTTTCCTTAGCCAAAATGTTGTGCGAGGCGTCGTTAAGGAGATATTAACAGAAAACCCTCGCGGAGCGCTCCCAGTAGTGTAGCCTACGCACTAGACGGCCGCAGTAGTGTAGGCTACTCACCAGACGGCCGCAGTAGTATAGGCCACGCTCCACCGGCATACTCGCGCTCTGATTGGTCGCGGTTTTCTATTAATATCTCCTTAACGAAGCCTCGGACAACATTTTCGCTAAGGAAAAAGTTGTTTCAAATCACCCCCCTCGAACCACCCCATTCATGGACCTCCAACATTTTTGGGACACCCTCTATACAAAGTGGTATGAAAGATGAAGCTCAACTGCATTTAGCTACCCTCATAAAAATACTTCAAACCTAAATAATACTTGAAGAATGATGATGGAATAACCTACAATTTGCTTGGTGATTAAATTATTTTCTTCAATCTATCTGAGAATAATAGTATGATTTTTGGTATTGCTAAAACTGAACTACTTCTGTTATAAAATCTAGTATAACATCTAGCACGAAATTTAGAATTTATCTTCCACTTTTTATCGCAGAAAAGAGTCGGTCAAGAAGCTACAGACAGGTTCGTACGAATTTATAAAATCTGTGTTCTAAAACGTTCTAGTTTCTCGCCTAAAAGTTCCTTTATTAACCAATAGAAATCTTACCTCGACCCAATATCGGACATTCTGAACGCTACAACCTGTCGTTGCGTAAAAAATCGAAATCGCAGTCAAAGAAACGGTTGGGAAAAGAACAGAATTGTAAGCTGCGTGGACATTATGACTAATCTAGCATTTAAGCAACAGTTCTATCCGCAATAGTGGCGACGTTGCTTCGCTCGCTACTGCCAGGCATACTGTAAATTAAATAGCAGCTCTCGAATGGCATCCGAGGTCGATTAGACATCCGTCCCTTGCCGCAACACGAAGCTGTGAAAAGCAGGCCCCCGCCCCGTTAGAGATTGCTACCCTCGACTCACTTGGTGGTTTAATTAATAAGTAATACTAGCACACGGTGAATTAATCGTCAAACGGATATTAATCACTCTTAGGGAGTGGCACGGTGGCGTACAAGACCTCAAACTGTCAAGCATACAAGATTGCCTCGCGGTAATTGGAAATCTGTGATGCGACGAACAAAAGTGTTTTTCTCCTTTGCTCCTCTCCACGTTTTCGCGACGCTCTTGAGCGTGACAGTTCCGCGCGGCTTCGATCGAATTATTAATCACAGGTGTCTTGTTAATGTCGCGGTGAAATCGCATGAGCGGAAAAGCCGGATGACCGCGGACGTTTGCGAGTAATTAATGGAAATTAATTGGGGCCACTGCCAAGCAAGTGTAAACGCACGCAGACTGTACGATCACTGGTGTCACGTCGCTTTTGGGACAAATTTCGGACACCATCGAACATCGTCGACGCCCACTGATGCGAAGATGCGGCTTTAGAATCATATCTTCGTCTGGCATAACAGCTGAGCCATTTTACGCGACATGGTAACTTGTGGATAATTATAAGAAAATGTTTACTTCGCTGTGTTAGGTGTCAATTAACACATTCGCGACCGCTGACGTGGATTCACGTTTCTTTAAATTATATTCTTGGTTATGAAAACGTTACGAAAATCTTTTTATTTCATCTCCATTAATACATAGTTTCGTAACGTAATTTACTCCAATTAAGGAAGTGTTCACATACTTTCGAGCAGCGGTGTAATACATTTGAATGCGTTTTCTAAATTGTCCGCGCCGTTATACCAAACAAATTATGCGTAATAAAGCCACCAGTAGCATCGGTAGAGTTGCGAATCCTTGAATGTGAACTTTCATGGACGCCGACATAAGTTTCTCGAGCGTCAAGCAAGACTTGTTAATGGGAGCCGTAGTTAAGAGTATGGCAGCTGATTAGAGGTTTTAGAAGGGCTGGTTTAAGTCGACAACGTTGATTGGTTCGTTTAAGGGCGCCTGAAAGTACGCGGTACCTGATCCTTCTGCTTCAGGTGTAGTGAACGTCGTCGCAACGAACTGCAACCTCATATCGGTGCTGATCGAGTATAACTGACCTGGAATTGTTTAACGAATGTCTCCTCTAAATCATTCTCGGTTGTCGTTCCATCGCCCCAGGGGTTATCGAAGCTCGAAACTTTCGGCTCTTTATTAGTAGAAAGGTGACTTCTCGCCAACCAATTAGCGTGTGGGCTCAAGGGGGACGGGTAGATTTTAATGCAATTGTAGATCGAAAATTTAGACAAGCCCAATTATTTCCAGCGAGACTTTAGCAGAATTTAGAGAATTTAAGGATAGCTCGAAATTTGTATTTTGATTATTGCGTGGAATTTTCACTGGGAATTAGTATTAATTCTTTATTAACAGGGTGTTCCAGAATTTGTGTAAGAACCGGAAAAGGGGGGGTATCTGAGACGATTCTGACCAACAATTTCCTTTGCGAAAATGTCGGTGGGGGCTTCGTTTTTGAATTATTAACAAAAAACCGCCGACCAATCACAGCGCCCGAGCAGCGCGCTCTCAGCTGATAGGCAGCCAATAGCAGCTCGAGCCTATACTCTCGCGGCTAAGCGTGCGTTACTCGGGCACTGTGATTGATCGGCGGTTTTTCGTTAATAATTCAAAAATGAAGCCTCCATCGACATTTTTGAAAAGGGAATTGTTCAGAATCGTGTCAGCTACCTCCCATTTCCGGTTCTTACAGGAGTTCTGTTACTTCGTTATTTTTAAGACAAACGAGCCTTTTGATTCACCTCTTAACCCTTTGCAGTCCAGATTTTCTGATTTCAGTACAGTTCTGTCGAGTGTCACTCAGCATAGGACAGCAAAGGGTCAATTCTGGTAAATACGTAACAGTGGTGCAAATGAATCGAAATAAATTAGTGAATTCATAGCCAGCTGGAATCTAGAAGAATTAAATTTTTGTATTGGATGCCTTCAAATTTACAGGTCTTCTTTCAAATGTAACACCTTAATTGCAGGTGTGCAATATGGCGGCAATACGCGTTGACACGGAATTACCTTGATAAAATTGACATTTGATATTCGGCAAAATATAGTTTTTAAATTCCGCTTCCTCAAAGGCTTGGCAGTCGGTTAAACAAAAGTCGAGAAATAACTGAATAAATAATTAATGTACAATAATTAATCTATAATAAATATCAAACAAATTATCATTCATTAACCCTTTGCACTCGGAGCCATATTATTGCAAAATATGCAAACAGGAATCGCGTCGTATTAAATATTCTAACTTTAAAACTATGTAATTTATTGCAATATTTGATTTATATTGATCTTTAGACATCGAGGGAACATATTTATGACAAGAAATAAAAATTTTATATCTCATATTTTTCTAATATGTTGTAAAGCTTAAAACACATATCGATATGCATTAAGAGTCACATTCCTTTAGGCTACATTCTTGGGCTTGCTCGTATATTTCCTCAAATTGCACCATTTAATACAAAGTGCGGTCATACCTATCTCATATAAATGTTTTTTACTGCTTTCTGTGAACGTTCATCGGCTCATATGATTTTGTATACATTTCAGTACATGTACCACGGTTTGATTTGCTTTTCCTTATCGTTTTAAGGAAAAACTTCGAGGAAACTTAGGAAACATGCATTTTTGACGCTTTACATAAATTTATTGCGTATAATTACCAAAGCAAGGCATATTTTAATTCAAATGAAAATAAAAAATGACTATTTTAAAATAATATCAATTCATTTGAAATAATAACTATTTCAAGTGAATTGTTTAGTTATTTTTGTATTTCAAATTTAACGAAAGAAATAATCCCCAAAATAATATGCAACAAGAACTATTTATTTCAAGAAATTTCTACTTTTTAAATTTCGAGCAAAATTCTTTCTTCGAGAAGTTCAATTTTTAAGAGATTTTTATCCATCTAATGTTATAAAAAAGAATTATCGTTCATAGCAATCATAAATAATTGAATTTCACAAGTGACCACAGCTATGAAAATAATTATGAAATAGAATAACACGTTACTTGAAATAGTATTTCAAATAATGTTGTTTCATCAGCGCCTAGATCCGATAATTACTAACAAAGTTTGCTAGACTTGTAATGTCTCCTCAAGAAGGACATCCGAGTGCAAAGGGTTAAGGTAATTCTGACAGCGAAACGGTGACCTAGATTGAACTTTGGAGTCAGTGGATCGAAAAGGAATCTTACCTTGCCAGTACCAACTTCCTGGCGCCCCGATGAAGAGGCCCTCGCCGTTCTGTAACAAATAGAAAGTTGTGCCATTAAGGGAATTTGTCGACGTCGAATAACTAACGGTGGGAAGCACTTTAGCTGATCGTCTTTATCAGTGAAATTTCAACTTCTCTCGATACCCGTTAATCTCATTCAGACGCCTTCGATCGCTGGCATATCTGGAACTTTAATTTTAGAACCTACCAATCCGTCTGAGTTCGTTAAAACGCGATACGCCCCGAGATAAGTTGCATACAAATTAGTACAGAAACGGAGTAATAATTAATTGAATTAATTTACGTTCCGATAGATAGAATACAGATGAGCAAAATACGTTAAATGCTTAAATGTTTCAATCATAAAATGCTCCGATATTAAAATGCTTCCAAATACTAAAATGATTCCTAAACAAAGTGTTCTTATTCTATAATGCTTTAATGACACTCTGCTTCTCATTCTAAAATGCTCGAATTCTAAACATTTTTATTTTAATATATTTTTATTCTATAATGCTTCAATACAACTCTGATTCTCATTCTAAAATGCTCAAATTCTAAACACATTAATGCTAATATATTTTCATTCTACAATGCTTCAATACCATTTTACTTCTCATTGTAAAATGCTCAAATTCTAAACGTTTCAATCCTATAATATATATATTTTTTTTTATTGAAATTCTTCCATATCCGCTGTGTTTCAATACAACAATGCTTCAACCACAAATAGTATCGATTAATTTATTCTCAAAACATTTCAATCCTAAACTATTCCACTGCACATCAGATTCAAATCGCTTCGAAACCAAGACGCCTTACAATCTCAACTCCTCAATCAGCTGAAAACCTTTAAACCTCGCCACACTTCTACTCCTCCTCTATACAACCTAATCTCCCCAATTAATTCCGATAATCGACGCGTTCCACGTATCCCGTGTTCAACTATTCCAGCCAACAACGACTGTTCACAGTCGTTCTCACGCGATCTCTCGCGCGGGCGAAAAGTACCAGAACAACAAGCGTGAATTATCGACCCGCGATTTTTCGAGGCCGCGGGCGAGCCGACCAGGAAACGGACGCACCCACGAAAGTGGCGATTTTTCTCTAATTCCCGAGATAATGGCGGAGATAAGGAACGCCTCGCGCACGGGCCCCGAGACGCGATAAATCAGCCAGCTCGCGCGTACGCTCGGTCCGGGCATCTGTGCACCAGCGCGTGTAAACGCGCCTCGCGCGCGGAATCGCGTCACGCATGTTGAGCCTGTCTTCCAGCGGCCTTCGCGATAGGAGCTTCTTGGTACGCGACGATCGCCTCCGCTCGATCGCGGAAAAATCGTCGATCGGCTACTGGAACGCCTCGGACATGTACGCAGAAACATCTTCGATCGTTCTGGAAAGAATTGCTGGCACGCGGTTACGACTTCGCAACTACCATCCGGACGTGTACGCATGTAACATGTGAAATCACCGATTCCCGAGTTGAAATGAAAACATTTTGTTGGCGTATGGCATCGAAACGAAACGTCGGATTTCCTTGAAACTTGGACTTAATGCTCTTCGATGTCGTTAATGAAACACCTATTTCGGCATTTTAGAAAATTCAACCCCTGAAGGGGTGAAAAGGGGTTGCAATATTTGCATGGGACATATTTTGTCCGTGGTCGGATTTACTTCGTACTTGGTCTTAATATGCTCATTTACACAACTATTTTGTTTTAAAGTTGCCTTGTTTCCATACATGTATCTACAAACTGCAAATTTAACATGTAAATACGTAATATAGAATAAGAATAGTATTCCACGTGGATGAAATCGCGGATCACAGCTAGTTTTATATATTTTTCTATCTATGCACATTTTCATACATTTCCCCATGTTTCCATTTGCCATAAATGCATATACAATTATAAAATATAAATTATACATCCGCAATCTAATTATCATATATTCGCAATCGTCAAACAGAAATTCTCTATGCAGGAAAAGTAAAACAAAAAGAAGAACAACTAGACGATAATATTAAAATTTGAATGAATACTATCGTATGTATCTATAGTCACAAACGGTTCGCAGATGTTTATGCAAATTCATACTTGTGTATACACAGACGAAGAACAGATAAGTAAATTAAAGCGTGTTTTGTCTTCCGAATAAACAACATATCTTGCATAGCAATGTCGGCATCGTTACATGGTTATCATTTTTCTCACGCGTTGCGTTACGTTCAGCGGCAAGTAGTATAGGCCTGCACGCGTCAGACGAGTAAAACCTGCGTGAAAGTTTCAATGTTCCATGCATGGGAACAACCGATACGAAGGTTCAACTGCGATAGGTATGTCGATGATTTCGAGTGGCACTCGAGTGGCTCATGCGCCGATTAAGTGCTGTCGAGTATCAGGAGACCGTGTGTGAACGTTGGCTCAAGAGCGTTGTTTTATCAGAGGGGCCCACGAACGTTACGACACGTATTCAAGTTGAATCGCGTTACGCGCTTCGGGATCTATTGCTCCTCGATCCCACCGCACTTGTCTTTACATTGACTTTTCATGAAGTTTAAAATAACTTTACGATCACCGCGCGGTCATAAACGAAGAAAAACAGATATTTTATTATTCCCTGCGCGATACGTTTTCTTTTTCCACTTCAATCTCTTCGGTTCAGCTACCAGATGAAGGTTTGAACATTGAAGCTGTTTCGAGGATTCGTGCGTGCTTACAACTCACATACGGTGAACTTTCAAGTTGTGATTTTTAACACCAGGTCTTTTGTTACGTTATGTTTTATACGTTATACATTGAAATAACATGTCATTCTAGTTTATAATTATTTAAAATACATTTTCGGTTGAGTGAGAACCTACTCAAATAGTATGTACATTAACGATATTCAATATTGCTGTCCCCATCAAGAACTACCCCAAACCTATTCAGACAGTATTTCCGTGTAGACAGTATGTGTATTAACAGCATTCGATATTGCACTTTTTGAACGATCTCAGTTTTTGATCTCTAGGGGAGCGAAACACTGTAAAAATTTCTAACATAAATAACTTTTGTTGCATATTATTTTTAGCATTACTTCTGTCGTTAAATTAGAAATACAAAAACCACGAAATAATTCATTACTCGAAATAGCTACTATTTAAAATGAATTGATAATATTTTTGTTCTCAAATAACTGTCTGAAATAAATTATTTCAAATAATTATTTTTTATTTTCATTTTAGTTAAAATATGCCAAGGTCTGGTTTATATAAGTAAACAACTTTATCTCTTAAAAATGGATGTTGTAACATTAATAG
>NC_071982.1:2414296-2422734 GCF_026283585.1 Hylaeus volcanicus
TTCGTGCCAATCTAACATTTTCTCCACTCAAAACCAGAATCCCTCCATTTGGAAACTCTTTCTACCGCCATCGTAATACCATTGATCGCTTGCTTGTCAATAAAAATGACCATAATTATTGCACATATTCATCTCGCGTGTTCTCTCAAAGCGCCACCCTTGTTACCGAAACTTAATATTCCATCGAACGTCTCGGGACGAGCGCGGCGCCCTTGTTAGCAGCGTATTTACCGTGTACGTGGTCGAAAGCTTGTACAGTCAAGTTCCTTGCACGCGATGCGTTTACGTTTTACACGGTGTAACGGTATGCCTCCTACAGCCTTATCTAACGGCGATGCAACAGTAGTAAAGATTATGTCTCGCATACATATTAATCAACGGTCTACGTGAATGATCGCAAGAAGCTGAATGCTCGAGCACGATTCACGATAAATTCATGCAATATGAATGAGACCAAGGCGGAATCGAGACGGAAAAACGACTTCTTTTGAAAGCTGTTTCGAGACCGCTTGATTGATAACGGAATGGAAAATATATCGCGACGTGTTTTAGATTGATTCATATATTTACAGCGATCACTTTTTCTGATGGATTTACAGCTGTGCGTTTTAGCTCGAGATGAAAGACTATAATGCTTTGTATCAGCCTCATAAAAGCAGCTATATTGTAACATTTGTATACGCGTCACATTAACATTTCACATACGTGATATTTTACCTGATAATTAAACACTCTGGTCGTCGGTATTAAAAATCCTAATGCTTGATTTGGGAAACCCTGTACATTAAAAATGTTGGCGCAAGTACGTGGATCGTTTCGCACGCGGGGCGTCCAATTAATTGTGCAAATGCTGGGCGTAAAGTTTCCCTCGTGTTTGCTTTATTCGCACAGCCACGGTTAGGTTTATTTCACGCGTGTGCGACGTCCGCGATTTAAATTGCGGGGGAACCGCGCGATTAAATTCTCGTTTCAGGTGAAAGCACGACGCGCGTCCGCCCATGCAGAAGCGGGTAACGTATAATTAAGCTAATGATTAACGACCACGATCACAGGGTAATCAATAATCATTACGATACTTACGGGCATCGGACGACAAAAATAATCAGAGACGAATGTAATCATCGACCACGATTAAGTTATCGTCTCGTTTCGTGGATACTCTTGCGGCTTGTGAATTTTACTACCGTACTGAACATCTTTTTTTTTAAACGCATATCTCATTTCAGATAGTTTGTCTGACAATATTGGCGCGATTTTCACGTCTTTGCCAGTGCGTTAACTAAATATTTCAAACGAGATTCTAATCGAAACACGAATAAATAATCGTTTCACAATAATCACTGTAACCAATCAGGAACAATAGGACATGTAAACATTTTTGTTTCTCATTTTTAATATCGACTTCCCCTCCACTTTGTTTTAGCGAAGTTGTTAAAACGTAGTATGCAAGTGGACATTTAACTTGCACAATTATCAAGGTGTGTAATGTTTAATTACGATAAACAGAAATAATTAGAAAGGAGACAAAGAAGACAGTAAAATGGATAAGGGGAGGGAATGGATAAAGTAAAAAAGACACTTTTTCTCAATTTCAAAATAAAAGAAAATCTTTGAAAAATATTTAGAATTGAAGGACCTATATCAAAAACAAATAGAAGCGAAGGAGATTGTTGCATGTTTCCAATCTATGTGTTAAAAATTCTCTTTTTTGGACACTCAGATGGCATCGTTTCAATATTAACCCTTTGACTGCGAAGAACGTATATATACGTCCCCGGAAAAAGGGCTCGGAGAAATGTCTATATTCTTCAAATCAATTAAAAAAAAAAATTAGCTTATAGGGGATGATGAGACGAAACTTTTTTGTATTTACAATTTATTCATAGGACGCTTAGTTTCGAAAATAAAAATTGGAAAGTTAGAAGTTCGTTGCAGAAATTGAATTTTAAGGAAAAATGTCTTCTAAGTTCTGAATTTTTATCTCTGAAACTAAACGTTGTATGAATAAACTGCAAATATAAAAAAGATTCGTTTTGTCATTCTCTATAAGGTGATATTTTTTTTAAGTTCGACCGTTGTTTCTTTTTCTTTAAGACAACAGCAACAGGATCAGACCACTACGAGATCTCAGAAAAGGGGTCTTCTAAGTTTTGAATTTTTATCTCTAAAACTAAACGTCGTACCAATAAACTGTAAATACAAAAAAGTTCCGTCTTATCATTTCCTATAAACTGACATTTTTTTTAACATTCACACCTTTACTCCTCTTAGAAATTCCTGCAAAAATAGTTCCGCCGTCACACGGTTAAATAATTCCAAGAGATTTCGCGGTCGTCTATTGCTGGTTGCATCCGAACGAACTCCCCTGCTCAGCTACCAATCATCTGTAGGCTGGCAGTAACTCACCTCATCATTCGCTCCCATCTATGCGCTAAGGCTCGCCGCATTTCCGTGCTGCTCGTTCCTCGTTCGATCCGTGGAATCCGTGTCTTTTATTCCTACGAAACGCGCACGCGTGGGCGCTGGACTGCACCGACGCGTAGGTGCATCGCGAGAGAGCACGCCGACATTGTCCCGCGATTAACACTTTGATCCCGGTGATATTTAAGCAGGACCTTGGCTGGCAGTGACCTCACCCCGGGGTCAATGCAGCGGGTGGTACCCCGAAGAACCTCCGTAGGCTGATTTCCAACGAGTATGAGGAAAATGCAACGTGCAGCACTTTCATTCGTCCCCGTTTGTTTTTTTAAATTTTAATATGGTTCTTGCTAATATTACTAAAATTTCATTATTCAAATGCGCACGATAAATACTCGATTTACGCGCTATTATATTGAAGTGACTCCAATTTCTGCACTCCATCCCTTAAGGGACTTTCTTTCTGGTGCAAATCTAAATTTTGTCTCCTGACTTGTTGACATTATTAAAATGACATTATTCAATTATGCACGACAGATACTCGAATTAAGTACTATTATTTAGATAATTTTAATTCTTGTGCTCCCTTAATTTTGTGCTTGCTTTCGTCGTGGACGTACCTGAGCACAGGAGAAATTCAAGGGAAAAAGAGTATCGAAAAAGGACTGGAAACAAGAAACCCTTTCCCCTCTGGGAGGATGGGGAAGTGGCGGAGCGGGTGAAACGCGAAATTGTGACGGCACCGACCGGATTCCCTCGGTTCCGTTCCGACGAAAGGGCCCGTGTCTAGTTTCGTTTTACTCTCCTTATCATGAGAAATGGCGGCCGTTTATAAAACAATGCAGCCGCTAAGGGAGGTAGGACCACCGGCGCGTAGGTGGCCTCCTCGCAACGCTGGCCGACGGTGAACACGGAACACGGTGACAGAACGAAATGTCCGTGCCTTAAATGGCCACCTGAGACTCTCCTGCTGTTACTGTTGCTGCTCGCCGCTGCTGTGTCGCGAATGCCCTTTTTCCCTCCCTTCGGCTATCTCTTTCCGCGGCAGGATTACGCGCGTATATACACGCGCTTCGAACACGCGTGCTACGTCGACAAAGGGTTCCTGCGTGACGTTACTGGACCGGGAGTTTTCGCCTCGCGATTCGGTCAAAGCGCCAGTCGGTTATCCCTGTTCCTTATCGCACGAGCTAGGGGAAGGTACCATGGAACATTTTTTGAGTAGACACGAGCTTGCCACTTCTATTTCATTTCAAAGACGAGTCTGATAAATTGATAACAATTTTAATAGTCGTTTATATAGTCATTTATTTTATATCTTAGGTTACTGTTCCTTTGAATTATATATTTTTTAACGAAAAGTGTGTTTTCTTACGTTATAACACTTTTATGTAATCATTTAGTGAACGTTTATAAGAATTGCACGTTCAAAAGTAATTTGTACGTTTGTATACGAAAATATTATACGTTTCAATTATTTAAAAGGGCACTTTATTAAATATTTTTTATTATTTTATATGTTTTATATATTTATTATTGCATACTTGAAAGTATATTTGAAAGGGTATTTTATTAAATTATTACCATTCTATATTTTCTAATAAAGAACGCGTTACATTCTAACCCTTTTATATAATCATTTATTTACATTTATAAAAATTGCCCTTTCAGAAGTAATTTATACGTTTGTATATAAAAACATTATCCATTTCAATGATTTAAAAGGAGACTTTATTAAATTATTATTATTTTATATGTTCCGAAAAATAACTTGTGTTTTTCAAAGGAGAGATTTCATTTACAGAAACAAGAATTTTCTTAAAATTTAAAAAAAAACTGAATACATATAGCAAACGTCTAATAACAATATTATTTTGCAAAATGAGAAGGCTTTGCCATACCATTTTTGTTTGACATTAAACTGTGTAGCATATTTTATTCTTTTGTGACAATCTTAAAATTGAAGCCTTTAAGACAACAATTCTTTTTCCACTTATATCGATACAGCTCTGCGAATTCTATTAAAAGAATCGAATTATTTTATATTTTTATAAAATATACCTGACGAAAATCTGATACATATAGTAACTCAAAACGTTGTCATTTTTAAAACAAACACAAGTACCGTTTCTACATGTATGATTCTACACCGACCAAAAGAAGCAAATTAATTAAAACCGAATTTATCATCGGGGTTGTTCGTCGAGATCAAAGAGCCCCGGTTGCATAAAGAGTAAGAATCACTAGGGGTATGCGCAGTGTTTCGTACGCGTACGTCGAGAATGTAACGTAGAGTCTAGGAAGAATAATAGGAATGCATTTTCACTGCCCCGAGATAAGTAATCTTTGCTCCATTAGGATCCGGGCGGACGATACGTGTAAGCCCTGTCGCGTTACAAACGACACGGTTCGCGCTGTAATTCTGCTAGACCTCAGACTTTATGCCGCTGAGTCACTGCATTTGCATTAGGTGCTTCTTTCCTGTGGTCTATGACTATTACGGTGTAGATTTCTATAATTGGATCCGTTTTGCGTACAACCACGCGACACGAGAATGAAACGAGAATCACTGTTCGCGAGGATCGTTTTAGTCACCGATGCGGTCATTTTTCATCTTTGAGCATCTGTAATTTTAGCACGTTTTGTCATTGAGTAAATTCTAACAGGATATTTGTGGTGTATACAGGGTGGCCTGGAAATGTTGGTCTTTGAAAGAGGTGGTTCGAGGGGTAATTTGAAACAACTTTTTCCTTAGCGAAAATGTTGTCCGAGGTTTCGTTAAGGAGATATTAACGAAAAACCCCGACCAATCTTTGAATTTTAAAAGCCAAAAAATGAATATTTTAATTTTTGCAATATTATTATCGATTCGCACTGAAATCGATGCGAAGAATTTAGTAAAAATAGTTGAAAAATTCTAAGATAATTATTAATAATTATAAATTAAAAAATTATAAATGATTATTAATGATAAGGGATAAATTATTTCTCAAGTTATCGCCGAAGAACTGTACAAAATTTTAAGCAAACTACCTCAGGAAAATTTTTTTAAGGAAAAATAACATCATATTCGGATTCAGCGCCCAAGTAAACCAATAGATACCGAATCTCGTGATGATTGGATAAAATTGTTTTATTCCCTATAATAACCCTGGGGAAATTGACCAAAAAGTGATCCAAGATTCTAATTTCGACCAAAAAATTTTTATTTCTAAATCTCGCCCAAAATATGGATTTCAAAGTTTTTGGGATCGAGAAACACGATTCTGAAGTCGGTTTCTCGATAAAAAAATGTTATCACGTGGTTTACTTATAAATCTCTCTTCTTCCTTGCATTTGGTTCCATCTGACAACCTCGTTACAAAAAGAAACAGACAAAATAACATTCTTAAATAAAATAGACTTTTTTTGAGGTAGTTGATTACAAACTGTTATTAAAACGCGCATCTCCATAAACGTTTGCAATCTCTTCAGGGTTAACATTAACAACGCATCCTCTTCTATCTGATTTTCCAGTCTTACCTCTTACACTCGAATCTTCCAGATTTCTCCATAGATACGGTTATTATTTGCAGAGAATGCACGGAATTATTACGGTGTTTGTTGTGAAATGCACGACGTAAAATAAGGAGAAGAAGAGTTCCTTTAAAACAACGATGGAATCTCATTAACGCGTTAATTACCAAGAAATATTCTCAGATTCCTTCAGAAGGTCGTTATGCATTCTTATTTTTACTGCAGGAAGGAGAAATAATTTCATCTCGAAGGCTAGTCAGCCTCCTTCGTTTCGTTGTTCTGTAATTTCGAATTTCTCTCGTACTCGAATCGTAGATAAAGATGGGGCATTCGATGTTAATGATAGGGGAAAGCAAAGTTAAAATGCGAAAGAAACAAACAAAATTATAATCAATTAAAAAAAAAAGTAGAAAAAAATTCAGCTCACGATGAGACGCGTCATAAAATGGTGAAAAAATCACAGTTTTTTGGAGGAAAAAGAGAACAAAATTAAGTGTCGAGATTTGAAAAATTTAAGTTTCTTTCCTAAAAATCCAAAAATTGTATAGAAGACGAATTCAAATATTTCGATTTGTATTTTGTTGATGAAGTGCATTCAAAAACGCACATTTTGAAAGAAAAAGCGGCTAATTTGGTCAGTGTTCGGAGGTTTTTGACGCGTTGAATACGACGGTATCATTAGTTTAATTAAAAAATTGTTTTAAGATACCGAAACCTCGAAACCCAAGTGTTCGTACACTTTCAGTATGCAGTGGATACTAAAATACTCGAGCCTACTAATTCCCCTAACGTCTATTTCCCACTCCGTCAACTGCCACACTTGAAACAGAAACATCTTCAAAGTATCTCCGAAATCGTCTCGAAGATCCTCAGGATACCCAGAAGTCTAATTTTTCAGGATCGTGTGCCGCGTACACGATGATCTCATGTAAACACGCACACTCGAGCGTGCTCCATTAATTTCCTGCTCGAGCACAGGCTCGAGGCTATGACATAAAGTACCCGACCCTATCGGCGGAACATCTCGGTTACGTCAGCGCATCGAACGAGAGAATGCAGCTCCGTATGCATCGCGGCGGTCGTACTCCGAGTGGCGCCAGCTCGGTGTATTTTCGGGGGCGGAGAGGGGTCCGGGGGGGTTGGTTTTATTTATCGTCCCGCAGAAATGTTATTATTTGTGGGGCCGGCGTGGCCGGTCCGTGCGGCGATTCGCACGATGGGGGAACAATGGATCCTCCTCGGTCGGACCAACGATGTCAAACGTGCGACCGAGTCACGTGCACGCCCAATGGTCCCGATGCGCTCAGCGCGAGCGGGTGCAATAACCGTGACTACCGTGTTCCGGCGCCATTCGCGGGGGCCCCCCCTATCTAAATCGCAGGAATGATCGTCGCTGACTGCTGACTCGTTTTGCTTCGAACACCGCGACTGATTGCGTTTACGGCGTAGCGAATGGAACGGGGGGACATTTTAGGCGTGAATCATCGAACCGGAGTTGATTGCATTTTCCGATGGAAGCAAATTTTAGGGAGTTTTGGTATTTGGAAAAGGAGTGGATAGTAATTTCTTGAGGTAAGGGTGAATTTTGTTGGAAGTTTTTATTGATCGAACGTTCGTAAGGCGAAAGCTTTTATGACTTTAACGTTCATAAGTCGAGAACTTCAATGATTCAAACTTTTATGAGTTGAACCTTCATATGTTGAAAGCTTCAATGAATCAAACCTTCATAAAGTGAAAAGTTTTATGATTTGAACCTATAAAAGTTAAAAGTTTCTACCAATCGAGCTTTCATAAGTTAAAACTGCATAAGTCAAAAGCTTCTTTGACTCGTATATTTATAGATCAAGAGCTTCTATGATTCGAACTTTTATGAGTTAAACCTTTATAAGTTGTATGATATTGTATATCTGTACGACTCGAAGCTTCATAAATCGAGAGCTTATATGATTTGAGTCTCTTTAAGTTGAAAATTTCTGTCACTTGAGCATTCATAAGTTGGAAAATTCCACGACTCGAACTTTCGTGAGTTAACCTTCATTTGTTGAAAGCTTCGATGTAATCGAACATTCATAAATTGAAAGTTCCTGTGATTTGAACCTATGTAAGTTAAAAGCTTCTGCCAATCGAGCTTGCATAAGTAGAGAGTTTCTCAGTTGAACTCTCATAAGTTGGAAAATTCTACAATTCGAACTTTCACGAGTTAAACCTTCATACGTAAAAAGCTCGTATGACTCGAATCTTCATAAATAAAGAGTTTCTATGAGTCGAACCTTCATAAATCGAAAACTGTTATAATTTAACTTCTATGGTTCATGAGTTAAACTTTCATGAGTCAAAAGCTTGTATGACTCGAATCTTTATAAATCAAGAGTTTCTATGATTCGAACCTTCACGAGTTAAACCTTCCTAAGTCAAAAACTTGTATGTCTCGAGCCTTCATAAGTCGAAAGCTTCTACGAGTCGAACTCTCATAAATCGAAAACTTCTATAATTTAACTTCTATG
>NC_071982.1:2422744-2445473 GCF_026283585.1 Hylaeus volcanicus
AGTCGAACTCTCATAAATCGAAAACTTCTATAATTTAACTTCTATGACTCATGAGTTAACCCTTCATAAGTTAAACGTTCATAAATCCAAATCTCCTATGACTTGACTTCTACATCCTGCAACATCTTCCCCATCTAATATCCAATATCCTACAAAAATCTAAAGACATCCAGTACTATTCAGACCTCTCGGTACACCTGAAAGAATTAATTCACCCCAGCCAAAGAAGAAGCTCCGCGTCCCCACGCGGTTTTGCAACCCCCGTAACCCGACAGGTTCCACACCGGAGATATTAGCGAACCGGTAGCCAAGCAAATACGTGCATTTGTCCGGCGAACTCGTACGACACGGTCGGACACAGAAGCGGCCTGGAACATGCGCAACAGAAGAAACCGACACGATGTACCCCCTATGGAGTAGCGCTGACTCGATGCTTCTACACGCGAAAAATTTGCAACCGAGACAATGGCGCTCAGGGTTTCAGCTTCAGTCTACACGAAACACGACCGGCACGAGTTGTATTCCGGCGCCGATCGCGAGGGGGAGGAAACCGCCATGCGAGATTAAAATATAACCGGTTGCTCAAATATGTATGGGACCACGATGAAATTTATGCCATCGACTGCACGCGTATGCACACATTTCGGCCGGCCAATAAGTTCTCCAACGACTCCAACGGCTTCCGAAAAAGTACAGGTTTTAGCATCGGTTTTTTTTTTTATTCTTTATTTGTTCGTAATAAATAAAGAAATTCAAAAATTGTACACCAACGATCTCATAACATTTGTAAACGTGAAAGTTATCGAACGTCAAACGTATTCTCGAACTTCTCGACAACCTTGCATGCTTAACAATCGAAATGCATCCATATCGTGCGAGCGAGAGCTCTCGCGGATGAAGTGGATGCCGAATGCTATGCAGAGAGAGATTGCACGAACTCGCCGACAAGAAACGGGGCCCCGATGACAGACAAAGCGACCAGCTGTTGCGCTCCTAAGAGGAAAATGAAAGCGCCGTTCGGACGGAAGTAGTTTTTCTCAATTGCGAAAGCGAGAGTCCCTTTCAAGTATGATAACGTAAAAGTCGAGTGAACGCTGCTGTATTTTAGCTTCGTATTGTTGGTCGAGTGCCCTCGGGGTCGATTCCAGATACCGAAGAGGGTGGTCGTAGGTCTGTCCCGGGTAATGTTATGGGAAGTGTCTTGAGAACTTTACGAGCTACAACGAAATCGTGTCTTTTAGAACCTTTCGCTTCCGATATATTTATACTTGAAATAATTTTAATGTTATAACTTAGTTTCTACTAGATAGTCTTGGAAATATTCAAATATTTATTTTTGAATGGTATACTTTTTTGATCACTCATTGGAAGATTATTGTATCGAAATTAAATCTTAGTGAACATGGAAATATTCATTTTCGAATGGTATACTTTGGTGATCGCTAATTGTAAGATTATTTTATCGAAATCAAGGAAATATTCCTTTTTGAATGAAATACTTTGGTGAACACTAATTGTAAGATCATTTTATCGAAATCAAACCTGAATAAACCATAAATATTCATTTTCGAATGGTATACTTTGGTGATCACTAATTGTAAGATTATTTTATCGAAATCAAGGAAATATTCCTTTTTGAATGAAATACTTTGGTGATCACTGATTGTAAGATTATTTTATCGAAATTAAATAAAAGAATGTTCTAGAAGGAGAGAAGAAAAAATTCCAATACCTGAAAATTCAGAATTTTTAAATCTGATTGAATACTCACGAATTATTAAAAAATTGAATGCAGCATCATTCCGAATGCAGAATGCAAATGTTTTCAACGACGAATCAATTTTTTTTAGGAAATATACCACAGCCTAATAAAAATTTCTATAACGTAAATTTATAACAATGTCTTTCGAAAACTTCAATTTTGTTCCAATATAGAATTAAATATTTGCAAAAAATAACACATTCCTTCCCTCATCTTCTATCCGAATCTCGACAATCGCTGCCCATCGAACATTTCTCGTGCTCGAGCAATAATTTTGCAACCGTTGGGAGTTTATTCGCGACCATCGGCGCTCCTCGAGCACTACTTTCCGCCGATCTATCCCGACAGATAAATCTCTATCGAACTGGATCTCGAACGATGTCGCGAACCTGGAATTCCGTTGGAGCATTAAGATTTCACGAGAGGACCTCCCTAGAGTTATTTTCGGTCCGATAAACGCGAGGGTACGCGTTCAGCGAACGAGGATCGATGCCCAGCCGAGTCGTATAGATCGATATCGGCCGGATATCAATCGATCTTGACTAGATCCTCTGTAGATCGAGGGATAACGCGCGGAACCAGGTACAACAGAGGTAGATACCGTGAGCGGCGGTTTAACGTGAAGATCGATGGTCGATTGCATACTCAATGGCGTCGAGGAGGCTCCTAAATCACGGACCTCGAGATTTAGTGCAAGCGGGGATTCCCCTAGTAATTCAATCTGTTTAGAGACAGCCGATCGTTTCGAACTGAAAAATATTGAAAACGGACTGCGTTTTGAGCTAAGTAGGAACTAGATTTGCCTAAATATCGACGTCTGGCTAGCTAGTCCACCTAAATAAAATTTAAGGAAAAAATTGCATAATAATGCACTATTTATGCGCTCTTCGAATCCGTAAGAAAACAATTTTGTGCTCGCTCCGTTTAATGCAAAAAAATTTATTTAAATAGGAGGGCTGAATCGACTGAGTAGGATTGAAACAACTACTTGGATACTGTATGGTATTGAAATATTCCAAGTACCAATATGGTACTGTTGGAAACAAGTATTATACTATAAAATATTATTATGCGTTATTATACGTTAAGATAATTTTCAAGTAATGAAGTGAAATAACTTGTTACCTATTATGTTTAGGGCTAATAATGCAGCGCGCTCTCAGCCGATAGCCAGCCAATCGCAGCTCGAGCCTATGCTCTCGCACCTAAGCGCGCGCTACTCGGACACTGTGATTGGTCCGTGGTTTCTCGTTAATAATTCAAAAACGAAGCACCATTCGACATTTTGGCAAAGGGAATTCTTGTTCAGAATCGCCTCAGCTACCTATTTCCGGTTCTTACACTAATTCCGGGACACCCTGTATTTTTGTTCTTGATTCAGTAAAGCATCTTTAAGACCAGTAGTTTAATCGATCGCGGTAGAAATAGAAATATAAACAAAGAAAGTAAACATTAACAACTTTGAATTCAACGGTTGCTCAGCCAGTAAAATAGCCAAAGGAATACCAAATAACGACAAAGAATGACAATATCATTCCTCGAACTCTACGAACACGACCTGAAACTTTCGCGAATCCTGCCAAAAAGGAGGCACATCTTAATCGGAGAGTTAAACGCCCCATTAAAATTCGCCGGCGCTCCCCAGCTGCGCCGGGGCGTGACAACGGCCGACTTCGAAAAGGAAGGATGAAGACAAGAGGCGGGGAGGCGAGGGTGAAACGGGGCGCGAGCAAGAATCGAATTTGCCTAAAATCATCGCGGCGGAGCCGTTCCAGGGACTGGTGGACCGTGGGTAAAAGCCACGGATTGAGCGTTTCGGCTGCGGGGGTGGGGTATTAACATTGAATGCACCGACGAAGTTAGAACCGGCCACGGACCATAGCATGCATTAAACATCTGCCATATAGCCGGACAATTCTGAATTATACATCCGTGGCAAGATAGCCGGCTGAGTGGCCGCGGAATTGTCTCACTATTTCTTTGCTGGCAATCGAAGCTGTCCCGCTGCGCGATAACGCTGCTCCCCGCGCGGATTGAGCTTCGTGTGCAGGCACTCCGAGCTTCTTGCTCGCGGCGAGATCGAATCGAAGCCCCCGGGTCACGCGGTTCATGGAAACGCGTGTCTTGTAATCCTTAAAATTCGTCCTTCGATGTCGCAGACGTGCTATGAGAGATCGTGTGCGCCAGGGTGGTTTCTTATTTTAATTTTCTTGTTTTTATTTAAGTTTCTTATTTTAATGATTTCTAAATACCTTGAAAATATATAAGAAAATATTCCTGTAAAATTTGCGCTCTCAATTTTAACAATAACATGTGCTCCAAATCTTCGAAAAGTTTAAATGGAAAATACAAGGATTTTTGTATTTACAGTATATTCATAGGAAGCTTAGTTTCGAAAATAAAAATTGAAAAGTGGGAAGGTCGTTGCATAAATTGAATTTCAGAAAAAAATTCATGACTCAAAGAAATGTTTGTATTTGTTACATCGATTTAAAAAAAATATCAACTTATAGAGAATGATGAGATGGAACTTTTTTGTATTTACAATTTATTCATAGGACGCATAGTTTCGAAAATAAAAATTGGAAAGTTAGAAGTTCGTTGCAGAAATTGAATTTTAAGGAAAAATGTCTTCTAAGTTCTGAATTTTTATCTCTGAAACTAAACGTTGTATGAATAAACTGTAAATATAAAAAAGTTTCATTTTCCCATCCTCTATAAGGTGATATTTTTTTTAAGTTCAATTGTTCGACCGTTGTTTTCTTTTTCTTAAAGGCAATAGCAAGAGGATCAGACCATTACGAGATCTCATGAAAAATGTCTTTTATATTTTCAATTTTTATCTCTGAAACTAAACGTCCTGTGAATAAACTGTAAATACAAAAAAGTTCCGTCTTATCATTCCCTGTAAGCTGACATTTTTTTGTAATTTACACCCCTACGTCTCACAATTTCCAGCAAAAATTATCCCGCGATCGAAGGGTTAATAACTCAAAAGCTTCCATACTTCAAGCCTTTCCAAATCCATTTCCCTTCGCAAAGCCACCTTCACCAAAAAATTAACTCATCCCAGACTCACCCCATCGCCGACCAGGTCAATCCGTTCGCCCCGAAACGAATTCTTCATACGTTTCACGTAAAAGGCGCGTCCCTTTTCCCCGGGCTCCGTTGGAAATAAACCACTAACATACCAATTTCGAATTTGTACCTATTGCACCCTGATACTTATCGCGGAGGGAACCCGACGAAGAAGGTATCACGGTGGATCGTGCAGGTGGAACAAACGTCCCACGGCGTTCAGGGTGCGCGCGGTTCGAGATTCATCTCGGTGGAATCGAGTAAAAAGTGTGGCCGACGCCTACGGTACCCGGGGCCCCATCGGTCCTCAGGATCTGCCGACGGCCAGAAAATCGAGCTTTCGACAAGACAATCGTATACGAGAGGCCGCCGATTGCCTCTATACCTCGCATGCACCACGAATACGAATGTCTGCTCGGAAGGTGCGTAAGGTAGGAATTCACATTCCTGGCCATATTCGGCTCTCTCTCTCGCCGACCCCTCGTGTCGCCTCTTAACTCTTTCGGAATACGGCAAACCGCCGGGACACGTGGGGTTACCGTATTTATATTCCCCGTACGTAAACACAGTTAGACTGCGCAAACGAAAGCTCGTATTTGGCTTCACTCGTTGACTTCAATAGTTTCGTGTCTGAATTTTAATCCCGGGCCCCCTCGGCTTCGAGGCGACGCGGCGTGCGCGCAGGGAACTCTTTGTTGCCCCGGTGATCTGTGGAGTCGGCGCGCGTCGTTTTCGAACCGCGTTCTGATGCACCTGGGGATCTCGGTTTGTTCGGGTTGCATTGTAGAGGAAACATGGATTGTTTGTTTGTTTGTTTGTTTTTTCTTTATTTTATTTTGGGTACGTAATCTGTTTTATATTTATTATTGCACCTATTCGTCCGGACTTGTTTGTTCCAATAAGGGCAAAATTTGGATTGTCTTAAGGTACTGTACGTTATTTTCTTTTCCCGGATATGAAATTTGTAAGTTTGAGAGTTAGGTGAATCTTGCGATAGATATAATCGAATTTTCTAGAAGATTATTGGAAATGGGGTATAATGAAAGAGTAACATGCTAAGTAAATTAAAGAATAAAATACTAAGTTTATTCATTAAAAATTTTGATTTTATTAGTAAAATAAAATCCGAGTTTTTGCGAATGGGCCTCAGGGGATCCAAAAAGAATTTGAAAAGCCAAAAAACGAATATTTTAAGATTCGAATAATTTAATATTGGATTCGCACTGACATCGATGCAAGAAATTCAGGAAAATAATTAAAAAATTCTAGGAAAATTATTTCTCAAGTTATTGTCAAAAGACCGCTTTTGGTACTAACAATATTTGGAAACTACCCCAGGAAAATTTTTTAAAGGCAAAATAATATCATATTCGGATTCAGCACCCAAGAGAACCTATAGATACCGAGTTTCGTGATTATTGGATAACATTTTTTTATTCCCTATAATAACCCTGGGGAAATTGACCAAAAAGTGATCCAAGATCCTAATTTCGACCAAAAAATTTTTATTTCTAAATCTCGCCCAAAATATGGATTTCAAAGTTTTTGGGATCGAGAAACACGATTCTGAAGTCGGTTTCTCGATAAAAAAATGTTATCACGTGGTTTACTTATAAATCTCTCTTCTTCCTTGGGTTTGGGGACTTTGAAGGACCTCCAACATTTTTGGGACACCCTGTATATTATACAAATTTGAATTTGTCTTTTTATCTGATACATGTTTACAATAATGAAAATAACCCATTCCACTTTTAAAAAACGCCGGCGACCTTAAAATTTCCCCGAAAAAATGACCTTGAATAAAAAATGGTACCACCATTACATATGCTCCTTTAAACAATATAACTTTGTCCTATAGATTTTTTCATAGTCCCATAAATAACGAAGATATTCGAGTATTCTCATTCAAATGTTCCAACCTGTATACAAATATTTAATACTTTCATCGCCACATCGATTTTCACTAAGCAATTTAAAAATTAATTCCGAAGATCATGTTTTAAACAAAAACAAGTCTAGATAAGATTCGTGAATTTTGATCAGGTTGTAAAACTAAATACCGACTGAAATGTTAGATTACACAGTTTTCAATTGTATAAGAATTAAATTTTAGTTGCATAATTATTTGCACGAGTATGCCTAGTACTGAAAGCATTAAAGAGAAATGAGTGTGTCAATGCTTTCTCTACCTAGTGTATATTTTTGTACGTGTAATATAATTTTCCCTACATTTGTCGCGAGTGGAATATTTAGGACTCCGGTAGCTTTACTTCTACGGTCCACTTACCTTGGACATGGCAGCGCCCAATCCAGCTTGACACCACCCCTGCCTGTGGTATCCCCAGTACCCTGAAACGGAAACACGCAATTATATACCATATCGTCCTTCGCTGTTCGAAACAGAGACTTCATATCTCGGCCGTTTCGTTTGAACGGACCCTTGCCCACGAATGTAACTGGGTACCTCCGATAATTGAGACCGTTCTCCGAACGGGGCCCTAATCTTCGTAACATTTGAACTTGTAAGTTCGTTGTGCGAATAAAAACTGATTGGTGCGACATCGGTCTGACCTTTGTCAATTAGAGTATTTCAATCTCAGCGAGTGCCATGTGAAAATTTTAATGAATTTTATCATTTGAGAACTATAGGATGGTATCCTCTGAGTTCAATTTTTTTTTTTATACTGTATGTTAAAGGAAAATGCATATATAATATATTATACTGTGTTACGATTAAAGTATTTGTGTGTAGAATCTATTTTATAAATTAATTATTTGATGGATTATCTTTTTTATGCTTTGATGTAAAATTAGAAAGAACAAATATAATATACGATATATTATATTGTGTTCTACTGAATTATCTGTATCTTGAGTCTATTTCATAAATTGATTATTTGATGAATTATTTTCTTCACACTTTAATGTAAAATTAAAGAAAACAAATTTAATATACAATATATTGTATTATATTATACTGAATTATTTGTATGTTGAGTCTATTTCATAAATTAATTATTTGATGAATTATTTTCTTCATACCCTGACGTAAAATAAGAGAAAACAAGTACATCTGAACCTTTCGAGAATATATATTTTTGTACTAAATAAAATATTAATAATGCATTATATTAAATTGCATTATGCCATATTGTTTGTGTTAAAAATGTCTGATACGCCATAAATGTATGAAATCCGCAGTAAAATCCCAATAATCACATAGCACTGAGTTGAAATAATATTTTCACCCTTAAATACCCTAAGTTTCAAATTTGATATCTGACTTTTAAATCGAACCATTGCATAATGCTCTTTTGAACAAAACTTAAAACTAAACGCCAGGTGTCAAAATTGTTTAAATAATAAATACATTGATATTTTTTAAAATTTAATTTGAAAAATCAGGCTTCTACGGGTTACACAACAAATTAAACGAAAACCCTTTGATCTCAGTCGAGTAATAATTCTATCGTTTGAAGGAAAAATTGAATTTCCATTAGAAAACCAGCATTCTGACAAGAAAGCCCGAAACATTTCGCGCCAATATATTTGTGAACCGCTTTGCATCGTGACACCCGAGGTCAAGTGTCGAGTTATCGACTAGGAAGTCGAGTAGGCATCGCTTCAAAGGCCCATCGCCACGCACTCGCTAGCCAGTACGAGGAATACGCGTATGCATCATTAATCCCGGATCGATCTTCCTGCCGTGACGCCTTCGCGATTCGTTTACCCCGCTCGGCTCGCGGGATCCAAGGAACGATCCATCAGTTTCTCGTTCGAGTCCCTGGTGTCGTTTCCAGGAAATTTTATCTCGTGGTTCGTAGCCCTAACAGAATCGAATTTGATTACGACAGAATTAAACTTATAAAGCCATTTGATAAGGGGAAATCAATTATTTGTCCGAAATCAGTATTTATTTATTCTAACCTCATCAGGGATCACTTTTGTTTAAAAGTGCACTTTGAAGAATTAATTAGTCTATTTTTGAAAAAGAACATATGAAAAACCATAGAAAATGGTCCCCGTATGTGTATCTCGGAGTTGCAATTTCTGCATTCTCATCGTGAGCCACGATGCGCAGCGATGGGCGTAAAAGAACTTCCGTACGGTTCGAGACTACACTATAAAGTTGCTGGCACGTGAAACGAAACTAAAACCTCTTTCTCTCGGCAAGGTCTTTTACTTCCTGCGTCGCGTCGCGTCCGTTTGGAACCCCTTTCAGACGCGATAATTGTGTTTGACGTTTCTGGAAATAGACCATCCGATGTAATTGGCCTCCCATTTCTTGCCTTAATTGGCTAATAAATTTTAGACCCCTACAAAAAGTGCTGTAAAACACGTTTATTTCTCGAGAACAACAATATGTCATTCGATCTGAAACTCTCTGTGTATGTTTGACCAGGTTTGACCAGGTTTGACCAGGTTTGACCAGGTTTGACCAGGTTTGACCACGTTTGACAATCGAAACAAGCCCTATACCCGAGGACCACTCAGGATTTTATCCTTCATCGCTCATCTTTCTCCTCGTCTAAAAATACATTTATTCCTCGAGAACAACAATATGTCATTCGATCTGAAACTCTCTGTGTATGTTCGACCAGGTTTGACCACGTTTGACAATCGAAACAAGCCCTGTACCCGTGGACCACTCAGGATTTGATCCTTCATCACTCATCCTTCTTGTCTAAAAAAAATAGCTGTTTATTTGCGTGTTAAAATCTCAACGAACTGTTCGGCCAACCTAATATTTTAAATTGTATTACTTTAGTTTTTTAACGTGACTTCCAACTGCTGTTCACCATAGCCGGACGCCATAATGTCCAGATATGTTTAATAATTGCTGTACGTATAAAAAACTTATTTTCTGGACCTATCTGGAAATGTCTGTCCTAGTACAAACTGTAACATCATTAGTCTCAGGAAAAATAAATTTCCTGAGATACATCTTCTGCGCCTGTTTTCTTCATTTTCTCATCTCACGGCGTCCGAGGCAGCTGCCATTCTTTGCTGAAATAATCACATCACGGGCCCCGAGGCGGCGAAGAAACGGTGATATTTCTACGATTGCAAAAGGGCATTCTTGCAGACGGAGACTGGGAGACGGAAAGAGCGAATTACCAGAAGAACGTCTATAATAACCCCCGCCTTTTTCTCGATGACACGTAATTGCCGCTGGAGCACGTGAAATAGGATCAGTCGCGGATAAAACGGTCTGTCAAACTCGTAAGCGTCGCGCGCGCCACGGACGCGACGTTTAAACTGGTTTAACGGGTGGAAAAAGTGAAAATTATAGGAAATCGGCCGGCTACGAGGGAGCGATAAAAATCGTAATCGTAGGAAGCGGACACGGCTACGAGACGTGGAAACCGTGGATAACCGTGGAAAATTCGCCCGGAGGCGAGCGAAGTATTTCTCCGAAAGCTACAAAGGTAATGGTACTATTACACTTTGATCGTGGGTACCGTTTTACGGATCGATCGTTGATCTATCTTAATTTTTAAGGAACATAATATATTACATCGAGGATAAAATTTGTGCTGATAGTCAATGATGGTGACGAAACTATCTACTCTATAATCTTCCTAGTTTTGCTTTTGAAGATTATGATCATGGTATCGTCCTATGGAAAACTATGTAAATTCCTATAATTGTTGTGGAATATAATATATTTCATCAGGGATGAAATTCATGGTTGCAACCACTGATGGTGACGAGATCACTTATTCTACAATTTTCATAATTTTGTTTTTGAATATCGTGATCATAGTATCGTCCCAAGAAAAACAATGTAAATTCCTTTTATTTTTATGGCATATGTTGTATTCCATCGTAAATAAAATTCATGCTTTCATTCATTGATGGTAACAATATCACTTATTCTACAATTTTCTTTCTTTGGTTTTTGAAGATTGTGATCATGATATATCTTAAGGAAAACCAAATAAATTCCTCTTTTCCAATATATGTGCCTACCTACTCAACGCAAAAAAAATATCTTAATGCGAACAAAGGTGGCTATCTATAATAATCTACACCTGGTATACCAGATGATCGAAACGTTACCAGCTTAAGGAGACCATTTATTATATCGATGGACGCCCCAATGTCCAAATAAAAACGAATCTATCTATAATAATGTCACATACCAGGTGATCGAAACGTAACCAGCCTAATAAACCAAAACGAAATTACATATTTTCTGCTATGAACGCACGATGAAATAGTTTACGCATCACATCGATCATTTCCATTTGCAACCTTGCAAATAAATTCTCTTCCACGAAGAGGAAACGAATTGTACTTCCACTAGCGAGGAAGACCGATCTACACGAATGTGATCTCAGCCGGAAAGATTAATCTCAGCCCGACACTTGGCGTTAGCGTCAATAAGCTATGCTCACTCGTCAAAGCTGCGCCAACGTAATCGCGACGAGTTGCTGCCATTAACCGGCAATCGGGCATTATCAATCTACAGAAGCAACAAAACCCTTCTCGCTGTTCCATGCTGGATTCTACATTTCACTCGCTCAAGGTTACGTTCGCGACGATGTAATTATTGGCATTCATTAACCGCGGTTTATGAATTATGCACGCGACTTTGTGTGCAACAAGCTCTGTCGGAACTACTGCGTTCTATATGGAATCTCTTGTCGAAACCTTCAATTTCTCCATTTTTTAAATAAGGATATTCGATTGCGCGTATTATTCTGGCTGAAACCATTATTATTGATGCAAATACCTGTTATCGATATAGTTTTTGGCAATCGTCACTTCGAATAGTGAAAGAATATTCTAATTATTGTTATTTTAAATGCATTACTTTAGTATTTATTAGAAGTCCATTTCTTTCTGTCATCACAATATGTGACGATATAGTATTTTATTTTATTTATTTTTTATTTATTATTTTATTTTTCTTCATAATCATTTGAAGATTTCGCTTTTGTATTTATATTTTAAATTTATGATGTTAGTATTTATAATTTTACAGACTATTTCTTTCTGCCATCAAAATATGTGACAACACATTATTTCATTTTATTTAAAGTATATTTTCTATAAGTTAACATATTTTTTCTATTGTTCTCTACGATCACTTCTAAACACTGTATCACAAGCGAATGAAACCAATGATCATAGACTTGTATCACACCCACAGCTTTCGCGAAACGTCGCTACACCATGATCGAAGCTGCATCAAGAGCTCTGACCTTTACAAATCCCACAATAGAAACACCGTGTCGGCATTCGTGAAAGCAATTGCTAACGAGCTGTATCATCGTCGTTGTTTCGTGAGAAATTCGATAGAAAATTACCGATCTTGAAAGCGAGTCGATAGAAAAGTCCCGAGTCAGCTTTTTTGTGGACAGCAATTAAAAGGCTTTGTGGAAACTAATGCCCGAAGAATAGGTCGGATTCTTGCCGAAGACATAGAAGTTTCTGATTGAACTGTGCCTCGACATTCGATTGCGATAGGGTAGGCGAGGAAAATTGAACGAGTGCCTAGAAACCGCGATAGTTGGAGGTCTATTCGTCGTTGATAGCTAGGGAGAACAAAGAGCGATTTGTCAAATGAATTATCACCTGTGACTAAAGGTGGCTCTTGTATAATTCTAGGAAATGATTCAGAGAATATTTGAATGCTGATGGTTTCCCAAGGCGTGCGTTTAAACCATCGTCGTAGTGACGAAAAACCATGACTGGCTTGGTGCTCTGTTAAAGCAATTACTGGAGAATCATATATAGGGTGACCAAATCGACAGTTACACGTGTTAAAAGTATATATATTTATTTAGTTTATTTAATGTGCATTTTCTATATGCCGATCTATTCTTTAAAAAATTTCAAACACGTCCAATAGTTTCCTAAAACGAACTCCCTAAAAATTCACCCAACTCATAGAAGTCCAAATTAAACAAACCTCTCAATAGATCAACTCTGCCCCGCAAAATCGATCACTCTGTTCGAAAACAAAGCAATTTCGTTTCGTACTAAGGGCTCCGGACTGACACGAAATTCGATGGATAAGGTCGCCGAGTCGATTCAATCGGGAGAGCTCGTAGACGCGGCGCGTAACTGCGCGCACGCCAGTAAGAAAACGATGCGTGTATGGGAGAATATCCGGTGGGATCCCCGTACCAGGACCGTGGCCATGCCTTCTCCTACATGGCCACGTACGTACATACGTTATGAGCGCCGACGAAGGGGCCCTGACGGCCGATCGGTCACTTTAGACGAGCTGCCAGTCACGCAATTACATCAATAGGTCGTCGACGACGATCCAGCCGTGTCGAGCAAGGAAAAAAGGATGCATGAAGCGCGCCATCGATCGGCGCCGCCGTTTCTTCGCGTGCATGCGAATGCGAACGTAGGATCGCTAATGGTGGCCTTTAATTTCGCGACGCGACGGGACTTCGAGCGAAAACCTCGAGCTTTCAGGTACGAAGAAGCATAGAGAATGACCGTCGAGTGAATTCTTCGACGTTAGACAGAGAGGGTTTAAAAAGGGAAACCACATTTGCAGGCCAAATATTAAGTGTCTCTTGGGATACTTCTTGGGAAAGAAGAATTTATGTAAGGTTCTTTCAACTTTTAGAATATATTAGGTATATATTATTATCACATTGGATAGGACATGACGTGACTTTATATAAAATAAATATAAAGAGGGTTCCAAATGGGGCATTTTCGAATTGTGGTTTTTAATGAAACACAAATGGCAAATACAATCAAAATGAGAGTCGTTTAAGTGTTCACGACAACTACCCTAACTCATTTATATTTTATTTGAAAAAAAATCATATCTTTAAGCTCTTTTTGAAGAACCCTTTCTAATAATATAATGTACACAGTGCATCTTTCCTACAATTGCAGCAATCACAGAATTAAATAACAATGCATCACGAGCAAAGAATAAGTAAATAATTCGTTAATTAACTTTTTCTACTCTAGAAGATACATTTTAATCTCAACCTTGTACCTCTTATAACTCACGCAAAAGTCTTTTATTCCCACAGAATTTCTACCGAATATTATCCAAAATGAAGTGTCCCAGCTGAAGTGTCCCCTGTTAGCTGTGACTATGATAAAAATGACGTTCAAACGGGGTTAAGCCGCGTTCCCAAGGTTCACGGACTTCGTCATGTTTGCGAGAAAGCTGGCGAGGGAGCTCTAATGTGCGAAGCGACAAAGGACAGGTTCGATTGGGTGATATCGTCTCTGGTTCATCTATTTATAATCCTTCGTGTCTCGATGCTTTGCGAGGGTGCTATTCTCGTCAGTAAGAGAGTGCTGTGCACTCGAACTTGGACCAATGACAAGTGCCAGGGAAATGTTTCCATACAAGAAGCGCTGGCCCAACTTTCGGAAACAGTGTTTTCAAGCTACCGTTCGAGATCAATCACATCCTCATTTCAATGTCTTTCGTGGCACGAAGAATTTTTGCGAAGGTTGCATTTACTCTACAAAATCATTGGGTTGCGATTTTTAATTAGATTAAAATGTTTATTTTCAATTCGTGAAATCGTAGGGCAGAACTTGATAATTCTTGAAGTATATGAAATGTTTAAGGTTCCTATGTATTCTCGAATTCTTAAAGTTGACGAAAGTCTTACATACTTTTACACTTGTTGGAAGTCCTGATAATTCTTCATATTTTTATATATTTTTACGGCTTTTACATTTATTAATAGTCTTGAAAATTATTTATGAGCTTGAGAGAAATAGAAAAATCTGCTGGAAAATTGTGATTCACTGCAGTAATTTAAAAACGTGACTAGAAAAACATGACTGAAACTAGAACTTTTTAGTTCTATTCAGTTTTAAGTTACCACTCTTCTTGTATGTATATATTTAAAACAGAATTCAAATTATAATATTATAATATTTGTATAATTTGTATGTATAACAAATACTATTTGTGTATAATATTTGTATATATATATATATTTGTACTATTCTTAACGCCATCTTTACTATGTTCGGTTCTGACAATACATTAAATACTTATGTGTATAAGCAAATTTGAATTCTGGTTTCATATTTACAAGAATTGACCGTCTCCATCAAAATCAAGGTAACGCTTGTGAATTTTAAAATCAAAATGAGTAGGAAGTGAATAGCAGCCTAACCTGACCCGAGCTTAGTCAGTGAAGGTATGTTATTATTTATAATAAACATTTTTCTCGATAATTTCAAGTAAAAGTATCGATTCGATTTTTATGAAGGGAATTAGAACGGTACGATGAACGTATTGGCGCCGTACGTGGGATTCTTAATCGAGTTACGCGGAATGAATGGAGCTACTGTAATTCCGATTGCACATAAGCGTGTGAGTGTATCGACGAGCGATTAAGTATTCCCTATCGAGCCTATTTTTAATTTCAATGAAAACATCGAAGGTCGTTTTAAACCTTCCGTTTCCAACAATCTACTGTAGGAATCTTTTGATTTTACAAATAACAAATAAATCGAGCCCTCATTTATAATATTGCACGCGTCTCAAACACTCAAACACTCTCAGCACTCGAACAAAATCGCGCAACATCCGTACATTCACGACGCTGCTCGCAAAAAGGCTCTTAATAAACAATTTAAAGTCTACTTAGACGTCTGTGTGAAGTTGGCAACTCACTTTGTGGATAATAAATAATTTAGAGTACCTCATTTTTAATAATTCTGTTCTGATCAATTATATGTACTAATAGTTCCATCAATTAGAACTTCTAATATAATTCATTTAGTTTGTTTGAAGAAATGTATAGAAAATGTGCTTTCTTTTTGGCTCTCAAAACCCATACAACCCCTTAACGGGCCCCATCCACGATACGATCTGTTGTACAACACGTCGTACGATACGTTGTACGACCAACCGCTTTGACGGACCCTTCGACCGTATGAATGGGATTCCATTGTCTGTGATGGGCTTCCGTACGACACGATCCGTTGTACAACCCGTTGTACAACGTGTTGTACAACAAATCGTTCACGACGGTGAAAATGAAGCATTTTCTTACGATTTTGTTTTGTCTTTTATAGGATACTTGGTAATAACAAATAATCGTTTTCAATGCAAAATTGACCATGTAAAGCCGCGTATATGAGTCTCATTCAATCTAATTATACATATAGCCAACAAGAAAATCGTTATTTTTTTTTAAAGCAAAAATTGAAAATCTCATCAAAATCCATTTAACCCTTTACTTATTAGCTTCCACGAGATCTGCCAGCTTCGCACAGATTACTCACGTTGCTATAAAAATGAAGTGCACCTACTCTACACAGAAAATCATGAGAAATTGAGACAAGGTAACGCTGGAATGCACACCCGACTTTAAGACGGCTTCGAAGGTGGAAGAAAAATCATGTTTGACAGGAAACGGAAGATTAAATCCCGATTCGCGTTACGAGGGTAAGAATGACGTCGGTGCGAGACAAATTACTTAAACGTAGCAAAGTATATTTTTCTCGAGCAATTCCGAGCGCTCGGCGAGCGCTGTTGTCGCAATAAAATCGCAATAAAAACGGATGGCTCTTATTGCACGGAGGAATTCGCGATCTTGTCTCCCGCATTCCTCTCCCTAATACTTACCGAGACAAAGTGTCCGTGATTTTTACTGGCCAACCGTGAATAATACTGGTCGACGCCTAACGAGAGATTCGTTTTAATGAATCCGCGGCAAGAAGAGATAGCGCAGCAGCACGATGCCGGCAGATCGGTAGCGCGATCGTAATTCAAGTAGGATCAAGTGCTAATTGGCCTCGTTAGAACGGTGCTGAGTTAGTGGCACGAGGCGATGGCGCCTTCTAATTACGATTCTCTCTCTTTTTTTTTTCCAGTAAGAAGACCCACCGGCTTGCTTCGACGAGTGGGCGACTTTCATCGAGGAATGCGGTTACTGCAATTCTTTGTCACTTTCACCCGACGTTGTTGTTGCTCCATGCTCCTCTTCTGGTGCCGCGTTTATTGTTTCAATGCTATGATATCTGTACGTCCGATACGCTTGGAGATAGATCGAACGTCCACGGAACGGCTTCGAATTAGATTCGTGACAGAAAGTTCGCGGAAGATTGAAATTTCATAACATTTTTCAAATTCTCGAATGGTAATTTTGAAATTTCATAAATGACTTGGAATTTCTTGAACCTTGCAGTTTAAAATTCATGAAGATTCTTAAAGTACTTGAAATGTTTAAGATTTCTATGGATTTTCAAATTCTTGCAGTTGATGAAAACCTTACAAATTTTTACATTTGTTGGAACTCTTAATAATTCTTCGTATTTTTTAATATTTTTACGGCTTTTACACTTATTAATAGTCTTGAAAATTATTTATATTTCTAAACATTCTTAGCGGCTTTGATATTTTTAACATTAACATGTTTGTTAAAATTCTTGAAAGCAATGAAATGTCGAACATTTCAAAGGTCCTGAATATTTTTAAAATTAATGAGGAATTAATATAATTCTTGAAGATTGTTGAAAATCTTGAAGACTTTTAAGATTCCTAAGATTCTTAAATTTATGTTAAATAACTATGGACTATAAAACGCGCTTTTTTCTTCGAAAAATTGTCTCCAAAATTCAGGTGCGTCTTATACTCGAAATTCGTATAAAAATGTCCAGTGTTTGATTTAAAATTCCCGCCACTTGGAATGAAAGTGTCGAATTCAGTAACGAATAATAAATCCATTACATTTCTCTTGTATTTAATTAAGGTTATTAATAATAAACAAATATTCGACTAAACGTTTATAAATAAAAAATGCTGAATATGAAAGTTTATACAATATTTATATTCAACATTTTGTAATTCGAATTTTTTTTTTCTCGAACGTGAGTAGATAGAGGCGATTATTCGATTCCTCGTTTGTCGCGCAGTGTTAGCGAAGCATCGACGAGTCGACCAGTGGTCCGTAAAGTGTTAAGTGCGTTACAAGGAGAAGAAAAACGATACGCTGTTAGGCACTACTAAATAGAGCTTTTAGAACGACGATGGAGGTCTTTGACTAGTATGGACGACATTTATGATTCACACTCCGTCCATTACCTTCGGTGTGTTAAGACCGCGATTACGTGAACGAAACCAGAACGAGTCTCATCCAGCCTTCTTAAAACCGCGATTCCGTAGAAATCAGGCTGTTATTACGGTGTACAGTTTCCAGTACTTCCTTTTAAACGGTCAGCGTATTTGTCTAAATTTGGTATCGAACGCGGAACGTTTCTTCTTGCGCCCAACCAGGAAATAGAACGTTTCCCATTTCAGATAGTGTATTTTGAAATCGATTTCGAAAACTCCAGACGCGAATTCAATTAACACATAGTATTTTACCTATTGTTTCGTTGTGCTGTAAATATTTATGGTTCCCATATTTTGTTTCGAAGATTATCGTTTCTTCTGTGACGTGGGACACAGATTCCTGCGTCACAGCTTAAATAATTTTTAAATATTATTATTATATATATTTTACTTGCCTATCGGCAAGGTCAGGTCTTTGTCACAGCAGTCCCGTACGGGCCCTGGCTCGTATGTGAATTTCTCTTTCGTATTTAATAGGATGGACGGTTAGGATGCGAGCGGATTCAACGGTGAATTTAAATTAAATATTGAAAGCTATTTTACTATTGAAATATCATTGTCTGATGTGTATTTTAATAACCAATGATTAGACCTTGAAATTTACATATTTATAATAGATCACACTCTTTCATTCTTTCAGTTAACTCATATAAAATTGAACATAAACTGTATAGAAGAATACAATGAAAATATATATATATATTTATTCGTTTCTGGGATATCAACTAGGGTTACCCCGGAATGAATTATATCATTTATTAATATCACAGATTTGAACAACAGTGATTTCATATGATAAAGAAATACAATAAAAATTGTCGGAATAATATTATATGAAAGATCAATGGAAATACCACCCGAGAACATCAATTAGGGATTCCCCGGAAATGAAATATCATTTATTGATATTCCGAGTGGTCACAACAAAATAAATTTATAATCATTTATACAAAAATATTGATTGGAAGAAAATCAACTCACCACTAAATATCTTTACGATACAAATCGAGAAAAACGCTGGTCTCGATGTTCTGAGTTGTTCTGGTCGCCCTGTGGTTGAAGGAAAAACACACACACACACACATTTTACGGTTATAATTAACGCTAAATTATATTTACAACAAAAAAGATTTAATATCAAAGTATTTAAATAAATTAAATTAATAAAAGAAATTGAATAAAACGAGTTGTTTTACGAGGAACTAGAGTCTTTGCCTACCACTCACTTTGTATAATACTACTAAGTACTCGGTATACAACTATGCTCAAATTTAGCTCGCTCGGACTAATATCGCGCTTCGTACGGCTGTACGATGAGAAGTGAAAATTAAATAAATGAATGAAGTATAAAACTGTTTAACGAACGACCCGAGTTTTGCCTACCGCTTACTTCGTATTAAAATACTACCGGGTAACGCACTCTAACTCTTAAATGGTTCGCTCGGACTACTCTCGCGCTCACCGCGACTGTACGAGAAGAAGTGAGAAGTGAGTGCCTTGCTCGACCACGTAAACTCGATGGAACGTTCTAGAAGCTTTGGAGACAAAGGATCTTAGAACCACGTGATCGTCGCCAGTTTATAGAAAAAGTTTTCAAAATTTCGCGACTCGGTACACACGCAAGAATTTGGTGTTTACAAGTTGTACCGCGTCTCGCTCCTCGCGCCCACCAAACCGCTCGATTCGTCCTAGCGACAACATGCGCGGACGAATCACGCTGCTATTCGAGTTACGGCTTCGGTATTCGGAGCGTACATGGAGAAGAAATAGCAAAATAAAGGTTTAACCTACATGCGCGATATTTACATGTCCTTCTACCAATGTTATTTGTAACCGTGATATTTGAACGCGATGGTAATATTCGGTGTGCTCATCTTCCCAACAATCATACATGTATACGCCACTGTTATATTTCATGATTTAACGCCTTTTATTCGTGATAAGCAACGCATTTAACGTATTTACAATACTAAACCTATTATCAATTAACATATTTACAACTTTATACAGGGTGCGGCACTGCCAGCAGGGTGAAAATGGCGTGACGACGTTGATTTTAAGGAAGGAATGTGTAACTTTATTCAAAAATGAATTTAATGAACTACCGTCAAAGGCTAGGTTTGTGTTCGATTAGAACGAATTCGGGATGGTAAACCATCTCGAACACATTCCTGCCGACGAAATCAAGAAAAATAAAATGAAAAATATCGGCACGTAACACTTCTTTGTAATTCTCTTATCATATTAATCAATATAAAGAATTCTCTTTAATTCGGTATTCTATAGACTATCCTTCATTTAAGAGCACCCTTACCATCCCTTTTTGGCAATGATGCATTCATTTGCTCATTTTATCAATATCGATTGAACGCTGCTTTAAAATACGAACGAAATAAAAATTAAAAACTGTATTTGTAAAACTGTATGTGTGTACCCATATTTGAAAATGATCGCTATGACAACTGTCGAGTAGAAACAATTTTACTCGACGATTTTGCAGCCTTTCATTCTCGTCCCGCACTGAATGCAAATCCAATTAGCGGTGTACTTACATAATGTTACGTATTTAGTAACACGTTGTAATCGGTGGATTTAAGAATGGAATGCGTTTAAATGCGTTGCTGCAGAAAAAACGTGGTAATGGCTTATTTATGGTAATATAGGTGTTGCCAACTGTTATTCGCGAGTAACGGAAATGTTCACGTGAGCAAATCCACAGAAATAAAAGTTACGTAGGCACAGATGTTTCTGGGTTTCTTTAGCAAACATGAAAGACAAACAGAGCGATGAAACACCGAATATCATACATGCAAATAGATCGCAAGTATTTTCGTTCTAATGCTCGCAAGAGATCATATCGAACCGACACGCGTCGATTTTAATGAAACTTATCTGGTAAGATAGTTCTCAAAAAAATATTTCACAGGTATTACTTTGTATCTGCTATCGATCGCGTTAAAGGGGTGATAACAGCCTACAGAGTTAAAGGTGCAGAATATATTTTAGGAAATATCTCCGAAATTAAAGCAGGTAATTGGAAGCTTTCTTTTCTTAGTCGTAGGTCTTTAAATAGGGAATTTTTCTGCATAAGACAATTTTAATAAACATCATTTGTTTAAATAACATATTGAAAATTTATTGCTTTTGTTTTTTATTAAATGTTAATCTAATTTTTGCAACTTTGTGTATAGAAACTATGGACAAAAATGAAGAATAAGGGTTTTTTTTTTAATTCTTTGTTTTTTTTTCGGGGTGATTCGAAACAACTTCTTCCTTAGTGAAAATATTGTCCGAAGCTTCGTTAAGGAGGTATTAATAGAAAACCCTGACCAATCAGAGCGGACAACATTTTCGCTAGAGAAAAAATTGTTTCAAATCACCCCCCAAACCACCCCCTTCAAGGACCTCCAACATTTTTGGACATCGTATATGTAATTTGAAACCACCTCTTTAAAACACACAAATTACTTTAAAAATTTCTTAAAATAAATAGTTCTCGTTGCACATTATTTTGAGGATCATTCCTTTGTTACTTAAAATAGCTGTTATTTCAAATGAATCGATATTAATTTTATTTCCAAATAACTCTATTGAAAATAACGGTCCGAAGTAAATTACTTCAAACATCTATTTTTTATTTTCACTTCAATTAAAATATGTCCGGGTCTGGTACAGATTACTAGATGAACAAAGATTAGAGTTCGAATTATAAAATAGAATTATGTTCGTACTGTACGAGTAAAAGCTTCTTCGAATCACTGTCCGAATAAATCGCTGTCACGGTGGTTTTATTCGGCGTCTAAAATTAGAATAACTTGCGTTCATTTCTGTTGAAAGGTCTGTCGTATAAACCGTGCCCTCGTGAATAATTCAAAATGTACGGTGAATCAGTCAATTAAAGGTTCGAGTCAATTAAAAATCGAACATTCTGCCGTACGATTTACGATGTCGAAGGCCACGAGCGAGTATGGAGCGCGGCTGCTAGTGCACGGTTGCCAAACGGAGCATGTATCTGCTTTTCGAAGAAAATTATACCTATGACATTGTAGACGCCGACAAATGGTTGCCAGTTACGAGAAGACAGATAAGCGCCTGTGAAACGTACACGGCAATTCGCTCCATAAAAGGCAACAATGAGCAACGCGATACCAAAGAGCAATGAAGCGAGGTTGCAACAGAGATGAGCAAAATTCTTATCTAGATAAAAAATGACGGAGGTAAATAATATTTTATCCGTTATTTGTCGAATATAAATTACCGTTTGAATTGTACAATTCAGTGAATAGTAAAAGATGAACAGTTCTGAAATAGATTCATTGATCTAGAAATAATATAAAAATGCTTGTTTATGAGACTGTCTAATGTTGGTTTACATTCAAATAGAATTCTGCTTATGCTTTGGAATATTCAAATCAACTTTCATATGTTCTGATCTATATTTTTATTTTCGGCAAGTACCTGTATTCAAAAATAAAATGTCATGAAATAATGATGGATACAGTATACAATAAAGAAAATTGTATATATAAATAGATTATAATATAAAGAATATAGAAATACTAAATTATAATCTTATATACCTGTATGAAATATTAGTATATTGTTCATATCATAGTTAATTTGTATGTATAATGCACTTTATGTATTTCATGAGGATGCAATACAAAATTCAAAAAATCATAGATACAAATAAATTGTAAATATATTGTTCATGTCATAGTTAATTTATAATATAAATATAATATAAATTATAATAAATTATAATATAAATTAACTATGACATGAACAATATATTTACAATTTATTTGTAT
>NC_071982.1:2445873-2468357 GCF_026283585.1 Hylaeus volcanicus
ATACAAATAAATTGTAAATATATTGTTCATGTCATAGTTAATTTATAATATAAATATAATATAAATTATAATAAATTATAATATAAATTAACTATGACATGAACAATATATTTACAATTTATTTGTATCTATGATTTTTTGAATTTCGTATTATATCCTCATAAAATACATAAAGTGCATTGTACATATAAATTAACTATGACATGAACAATGTATTTATAATGTATTTGTATCTATGATTTTTGGAATTTTGTACTACATATGTCCTCATGAAATAAATAAAGTGCATTGTACATACAAATTAACTATGACATGAACAATATATTTATAATGTATTTGTATCTACCATTGTTTTGAATTTTGTATTATATCCTCATGAAATACATAAAGCATAATGTATATATAAATTAACTATGATATGAACAATATTTACATTAACATTGTACTTGATGTATTTCGTAAAGATAGAATACAAAATTCAAAAAATCATACATATAAAAATAAATATACATTTCTTAATACCTATAATTCAATTTCTTCTTATATTTTGTACGTCATAATATACCTATACGTGCCATTATCTTTAGCGAATACTATATCCGTCATATTTCATTTTATTATTTTATACCCAGTAGTGCCTAAAATACGTACAACTTGAAAAGTATAGAAATCCGTCCAGGTGTTCAAAAATCTGCCAGTATAATTATTGAATGTCCTTTCCCAAGGTTTCCCAGTTAAAACACGCACGCTCATAGCTTTCACGAGCTTCGCAAGCTGCGACGGATCCGAGCGCTAAAAGCGCGCCGGGATTCTCGGGAAAAGCGGCAGCAAACGTTCGCTTCTACAAATTGTTTAATTGCTCGCTCTCGCCGCGGAATTTCTGGACGATGAGCTCACACGTCGTCGTCTCGAAACGTTTCCGCGAGGATGTCGCGGTTTTTTCGATGGATCTCGACGATATCCATCCGACAATGAGCGCCCGAGGGAGACGTGAACCTGTTGCCCTTTAGCAAAAGGACGTGACGGCTTCTGCAACTCGTTCCCCTGTGCGACGAGGAAATTACAGTACAATGACTTTATCTTTAGGGGTTTTTTCCTTGGCCGTAAACAGCCGCTGAGGTAAAAACGTGAGCAGTGAAGTACCTTCGAGGTACTCATCTTCAGAAAAACTACCACGTTGTGGCTTCTTATTGGTTTGTCATATTAAGTTACCAGATTGGGCAGTAGCTCATTCTTTAGCGCGAGTAATACGATTAAGATTAATAACACTAGTTTACAGCCAAAATGTACATTCTGGAGAAAAATACGAAAACAGAGTAAAATTGGAATTTTTGTACCTTTACTCAATTGTTCTTAACTCTGGTATTTATCCATAGATTTTGTTCAACAAAAGCTTGTTTTCTTCGTAAAAGTGCGATTTATACGTAAGCAATAAGGAACTGGACGTAATTTGACAGTTTCTATTTTTGCATGGCGATGGAAGAAATTTTCGTGTTGTATTTTAGCCGAAATATGAAAGTTTTTCTTATATATTAATCCGTAACATTTAAACTATTGAACCGATTGGAAAACAATGTTAGAAGCAATTGTTGGAAATCCGATGACCTTTAATATGGCATCTTGCGCGACCCAATCGAATGTTTCTAACTCGAGATATGGCCTAAAATGTGAAGATATTTAAAAAAAAAATTGAAAAGAAATTACAAAATTCATACAACAAAAACCTATTTATAGAAAAATTTTTCATTGTGATTTTCGAGTTTAGCACTATTTTTAAAAAATTCGTGAAAAGTGACTCATCTCGGCGACATGACCCAGGCTCCCCTTTAATATTATACTTGTCTTTAATATTATATTATGAGCAGTCTAATAAATTGGACAAATATCGAGACACATATCGAGCAAAGTAAAAGTATTTATTTTAATTATATAGTCCAAGGTACAAAAGAATCATTACAAAATCAATTTTCAGTTGCATTATAGAAATGAAAATATTCTTTCATTCTTCGTAAATAACTAATTGGGTTACAGTGTTTATTCTTGAACGCATCGTTTAAGGTAAATACATTTTGAATAGAGATCTGGGATTCTCTATGAAATCTGGAACCCACGAGCGACAGGAAATGCATCAGCCTACAATCAGCAGCGCATTAAGCGTGCGTGTACACGCAAGATTTGTCTTTTTCCAAATGCTTACGCGTTCTCGAGAAAACGCTTGTCTTCAGTCGCAGGAAATGGATGTTTCTCTGGTCTGCAAGCGTGCACCGGATGCAACAGCTGCGCCAATCGGTGCACTTTGTGACAAAGAAATTCATATCGAACGCCTTGCGTTTCTTTACTTATCATTTCTGCTTTTTGCAGATCGCATCTAAAGAAATGCAGTTGAATTATAGCATTTTTTAGCGATAAGAATTATTTATCGTTAAGTAATAAAGATATCTGTAATCATCAATTTTCAAACTTCATTTCAAAAGAGGATAGTTTTAATTAATACTATAGTTTTTGAGGTGAAACTGCTGTAAAAGAAGACCTCGCCCCAGTGACCTTGACCTTGAGATATTTTGCCAAGGACTTGACCCCGAGTAACTTTTCTAATAACTTAACCGTCGCCCAATGCTTATTAAAAAGTTATTATTGCAAAGAAGTTTGTAAAAATTAAGATCGAAATATCCATTAAAATTCAATTACAAGCGAATATTATTGATGTGTTAGGTTAGGTTAGGTTGCATATTTAAACGCGGTCAGGAACCATATCGTTATTATTTATTCGACACATTCACTGTTTTGATACTCCATTACAATTCTACACAAGAAATCCACGAAACATAAAAATAATTTTAAAAATAATTCACACTCTAGTTTTATTTCAGTATCTTGCAATATTTTTAACGAAGTAAAAATCTTCTTTCGTGAAAACAATCTCCTAATTATCGATACGATTATTTATACGATTATTATTGTACGATATTTCAAGATAGCAATGGATTTTCCAAAATAAAATTCTCAAGTTCGACGGAAAGAAAATCTCTTTCTACCGATAATAACTTCGTCCCGTGAGTGAAAAAGACATTCTTCGGGTTAGAGAAGATGATTGACCGGAAAGACTTCCGAAACATGTGAACAACGTGGGAGACACGCGATAGTGGGTTCCACAGAAATAACTTCCGAAATCTGCGCTGAAACTCTTCTCCTGGTGATAAACGACAGATAACAGAAAAATGCTGCACATTCCCGAGTATTTTATCTTCGAGCTACGATCAATATTATCGCGAGGAAGAGTAGTGCATTTTTAGGTGCAGCATTGATACTCAGGCAATCTGTCGAAAGAAGCATTGTAGTCTGGGATTTTTCAAAAATTCCAAAATATTGATTTTTTTGTCGCATTTTCTCAAAGCGTAGATCTTTAAAAATATATCTGCCGAAGGACTTTGTTGAATTCGGAAAATCAACGAAGGAACGTCTAAAGAGAACAATGTCCGCAACGATGTTATTATCTGCAGATCGTTTCGATACTGCATTTTAAATTTCTTTAAACTTTTTACTACAATTTGTTCGTTGGCGATGTGTAAAATTATTTTTTATCACTAAAATTCAATAAAAAAAACTTTGTAAGTTTTATTAAGATCATAATTATTTCAAAAATTTATATTTTTCATTTTTAAAAATTCTATTTTTAAAAAATTCATAAAAAGTGCCTCATTTCGGCGACCTGACCCAGGCCGGTTTAAAGGGTTGTAAAAGGTTCTCTGACAAAACCCTTTATACAAATTTCTTATAGATTAAAAACAGAACATCCTCAACAAAAATTAAAAATTGACGTTCCAGACCATAATACCACCTTAGATTTTAAAAATGAACCGTTGATTTCTTTCGCCTCGAAACTAGACGAATCGCGGAGTCCCACGGGAGTAAAATTTTCTCCAAGGATGACAAAGATCAACCGTAACATGTGACCGTGTCCTGGAACTGTAGCAACCATAAATACGTTCGGTAACAGGATATTTCCTGTCGTCCACGTAGGTCTGCCGTGGCGTTTTTAATGACAAAAAGCGTATCGTTTTACGGTGATTTACGGAGCAGAATAATCTTAAACGCTTTCTTTGGGCATGCGAGTTATTATACAGAGTGTCATACCTAAATCATTCCAAGTTCTAATCATCTTTCTAAGTTTTGTACTTAATGCATGAAAAATTTCTTATAGCTCGGCGAAACATGAATAAATTCGAAATTATCAACCATAATAATTTATTCCGCAAAAGAACGCGATCTAGAACGCTACTCATTCTTGGGGCTTCGAAGTAGACAGAAGCCTTAAAGGATGAAGGATCTAACTCTCAAAGAAACACTTTAAAGAGTAAACGGCCGAGTTCCCCGCTTTCGAGACGTTGTTTACTCACTGTTTATAGCACTCGCGGTGAGTGTTGTCAGGCGCACAAAAATATTTTCCTGATTTCGTGCTTCTTCCTTTTTTTTTTTTTGTAAACCAAGCTAATTCGGGAACGAGAGCGAGGCGTTCTCTATAAATTCTGAGAATCCGGTTTCGATTCGAGTGCCAACACAACGGATGGGGAACAGTCGTGAAAATTGAAAGCGTTTGTTACTGGCTTTCTGAAACGATTAAGAATATTTATCGTATTCATTCTTTTTTCATAGCGATCAAAATCGGTGGTAAATTCTGCCATCATTAGCACACACTTTCAATTTTTATCGTTTTTGATGTTCTAATTTATTTATAAATAAAAGACAGAAGATGGGGAGAATATGTTTGTAATGGACAGTCTGAATTGAACTTAAATAAAATAGAAAAAAAATATATGTCTTAGCTTTGGAATGGTAACGGGAAACCCAAAGGAGGCTTTAGAATTTTATTTTTAATAATAAAATGCTCCTGTAATCGTGTGTACTTGGATTTGAAATTAAAACGAAATATATGTACTCAGAGATCTCCTCGCTAAACAATTTTTTAAGTATTATAAATTATTATTTTTTACGTCACCATGTAGTAAATAGAATATGGTCAGTATTCAATATTTTGCAAAAAAAAACTCTACCACATTTTCCGCAGAATATTGTTTTATTTAAGAATTCCTAAATTTGGTTTGTTTCAAATACATAACCTAAAAGAAATCATAGTATGCATCGTGAACCAGTCGCAAAAACTACGCATCGTCGATGCCGATGGTTCAATATTTATTCTAATACAATCATCAATTCAAAAATTACGAATAAGTAGTGTTAACAATTCTTAATGGTACAGGAAAGTCTTGTTTCAATATTCCTTACCATTTCAACCAAAACAAAAAAATTCTAGCAAATCGTCTATTTTTCAGTCGTTCAAATCGGAGCACCCCCATACCACGTTGACTGCCAGACTAATAATCGCGAATATTCCTACGAGGCTAACATTTTGTTTCTATACAGTTACTAATTACATAATCCAACATTTGTGGTAGTTGTTAATTTTGCGACCTCTTTAGAATTTACCAATCCTACCTAAATGAATTTATTTTAACACCTTCTCTTCAGAATTAATTTATTCGATTCCACAATGAAAATCCCTGTCACCCATACATGGGCGACGTGGCGTCCAACGTGTTAACCCGAGTATCACATTATGTACTCTGATAAAGTCGTCCCAAAGTCCCGTGCCCGCGATGCGCAGGACGCGACAGCAGAGTGGAGAAAGAAGAAGATACTCACTCGTTCGACAGGGTGAATATTCATGCGATTCGTTGAAGTTGTTGCTAACGACCCAACAGGTGCCGACAGGTTCTCTTCGATTTCCGGTCGTCGAATCCTTCTTCCATCGATTCTGCTCTGCGTCGAACTTCGGTTGCGACAGGGAGAACCAAATATACCTGGGGGCGCACGCCTGCGAACATAAAACAGGGGAAAATAAACATTGTGTTTTTACTATTCTACGGTTTTTGGTATATTAAATCATTCACTGCCAGGAAAATTTAAGGGGAGTAGACACGGCACATGACCTCTCCGATTTACCATAATACCCATAGAAGCGAGATATATATATATATATATATATGTATTCGCGTTTAGCGAGCGAAAGTGAGATACATATAGTCTCTCCATTACGTTTCGGCTTTTCGCTTTGTGTCTTTGGACCTCTCTCTCTCTCTCTCTCCTCCACTGTCTGTCCCCTTCTACGTTCGCGCTCGGAGTCGCGTTTAAACACAATCGACACCTTGGTTGGATGTACATTGTACGTATAACCAAATATTTCAAGTCCGACCAGTTTCGAATTCGTCCAGAGTTTCGAAGCGTCGACGAAGTAGAGAAAGGCAGTTTGACGAAGAAGAGACTGATAAGGAATGTCTTTTAGGTGTCTTCCTCCGATTGTTTTGATTTTTGGACATGTTTTAAATACTCTGGTACTTTCTCTCCGTCCTCTTCTTCATTCGCTCTCCTTCAGTGCATTTATGGTAGAGATATTTGTGCATTTATGGAGACTTTACCGTATCACGATATTTCATTTCACACGCGAGTGGCAACAATTTAATAAATCGCGATGATTACGGTTTGTCACAGTGCCAAGACAACTTAAAGGCGTTGAACTCTACGATCAATCTTAACGAGATTGGCACACGTCGCGAGTCACGAATCTCAGCAACGAGCCACGAATCAACGTTTTCCCCGAATTTCCGCGAATTCTATAATTAATTTAATTCATCTCACGCCCAAGGTCCGCCCTCGCGGAGCACGCCCCGTGACCAGATTGCACGTAGCGAGATTCGAGGAAATAATTTCTTAGACGCCGTTCTACTCGGTGAGACGCAAAGCGCGTTGTTGCATACATATATTTACGCGGCCTGTTATTAGGGTCATCAGCTGCTAGCGTGTGCTCCCTAGTCAAGTGCGAATGATTGACGTAACACGCTGATTTTATTACGCGTGCGAGAGAACCTTGTCCCGAGAAGCAAACGGTTCCAACGATGCCCCTATCGCCAAAAATACGCGTCGTTCAGGCGATTACGAACAACCCGCAAAAAAGAGACGATGACGCACCATTGTTACACTTTGGCGCCGAAACGAAACGTGAGATAATCCTAACGCCGCGAGGGAAACAACGATATATCGCACGGATCGCGAGAGAAAAATAGCGTACACCGCGTTGCGAAAATAACTGTATCTTTAACTCAGTTTACAGCTAGAATCTAGAATTTTACTTTACCGTTGGTTGATGAAAAAATCAATTTCTTTTTATTTATTTTTTTATTATTTACTCTTTTCTGGATGTTAGAAACGACAAACAAAACTTTTTGGAACAACATTTTCACGTAACTTGTGACTGCTGTCAAAACGTAAATGACCTCATTGGAGCATACCGTAGAAGACGCTGGTTTCAGGTCTCCGTGCTCTCGACCAGTCTGTGAATCATTTAATTTAAACATTGCAATGAATCGAACACGATAATACAGAATAATAAATTGTAAATTATTCTGAACTGTCACGTATTATTCTTTATTATTCCACGATCACAATTTACAATTAACCCTCCATTACATGAATCTTACTCTACTCGACTAGAAAGAAATTATTTCTTAATTATTCATAAATTCATACATTAACCAACGTTCAAGTTCAACAACAATTACTCGAATCGGTTGAGTTTAAGAAATTGGGGTACCCTCCGATCGGGCTGATTTTTTTTATCATAGGTAGCCCTTGACCTGGTGATTATAATGGTTTATATTGGGTTTTAATGGATTATAATGGATTATAAAGGGTCATCTTGACCCTTAACTCCCGCCCACTCTCCCCTCCTGCCCTCCCCTCGCCAGGAGACAAAAAGTGAAATGGTTCAAAAAGTGTTTTTTCTTTCGTATTCACCGACCGATATCGGTGAATACATCATTTCCGACTTTTTTTTCCGTGAAAGAACATCAGTTCTTGACTCGACCCAGAGGTTTGTCAAAGCAACGTGCCATAGATTCACTGCGATCAACTGCCCTAGTGTCAATATTGCCTTCCCCACCAAAAACTACCCCAAACCTACTCAGACAGTACGTACATTAATGGTATTCAATATTGCCGTCTCTACCAAAAACTACTCCAAATCTACTCGGACAGTATTTCCATGTAGACTGTATGTCCATTAACAGTATTCAATATTTTCGCTCCCACTAAAAACTACCCTAAACCTACCCAGACAGTAGATTTTGGGCTTGATGCTATGATGTTCCTCGACGTAAGGAAAAAAGTTGGAATAGACGTACTCACCGGGATCGGTGCAAAAAAAAAACACTTTTTGGACCATTCCAGTTTTTGACCTCTGGAGGGTGAGAGGGGAATTAAGGGTCAAGATGACCACCATTATAATTGCCAGATCAAGGGCTATCTGTGATACAAAAAGTCAGTTCGATCGCAGTGTACCCCATTTTCTTAAACTCAACCCCCAAATCTACGCTATTAAACATCTAAGAAACATCACTAATTAAAAACTTGAAATTATCACAAGGTTCCACACGATGCAATTTATTTAATCCTCTTAAAAATCATTTGCAAATGACCCCATTAGAGCATATTGTAGGAAACGCTGTTTTCGGATCTGAAATCTCCACTAATACATAGATACCTATTGAACACCTCTAATAGAAAACCCCAAATTATCACAAGCTTCTACACGACGCAATTTATTCTATCTTCTAAAAAAAAAAATTGTAAATAACCTCATTGGCTCACACCGGCACTGTAAAAAACGCTGGTTGCAGGTCTCCGTGCTCTCGACCAGCCTGTGGGGCATTTAATTTGAACGTTGCAATGAATCAAACACGAAAGGGACAACGCAGGCTTAATGCAGATTGCGGCTATATATGCAGATTCAGGAGAGAACAAACGCACGGGTAAACTCACGGACGCGCTCTGGTAACATTTTAATCGGTTTCCAAGGCTAGCCCCGTGTAAACGAGCCCTAACGAGCAGGACGCTGATTCTGCATGCACGAGGATCGTGTGCTCGCGCTTGAGGTTCGCCGGTGCACGCAACATTGCATTATTAATTGCGAGCCAATTAAGGCGCGTTACAACGTTACATCGTTTTACCCACGCGAATCGGATGCTGCGCGGAGCGTTAATCGAAAACTGAACGAGGGAAGCGCACCGTTGTCGTTGATTAACGCGTCTCGAACGAAAACTTGATTCGATATCGAGAACGGTAAGCGTTCTCCGTCTTTGGCCGCTCGAACAATTATTATGCCTCTACCTGGTGAGCGCAATGAGCCTCGATTGCTTTCGACTCGTTGGAGTTTGTTATCGGTTCAGAAAATTATTAATGCTGGCGACGTCGGGTTATAGACCAATTATCGGGATGAATGTTACCTAGGTCTGTAATTATCGAACAGGTAAAAGCATGATAGATCAAAATAATAGCTGATATACACTAATGGCCATTAATTGATTGATTTAAGAGGAATTAATTCAACCCATTTAATTGAATTTTATGTAAATGTCTTTTAACATTGAAGATATTAACAAATCGGCAACTAAATGGCTTTGAATTAATTCTGCTTACATCGATCGTCAATTAAATGACTTTGAATTAATTCTGCTTAAAGTAATCGTCAATTGAATATCTTTAATTAAATTCGCGCGTATCAATCGTCACTTAAACGACTTTCGATTAACTCTGTTTGATTCAATTTTAATTAAATAATTTGTAATTACATTGTTCGTAATTAATTGTCAATTAAAGACGGAAATTAATTAAAAAAGTAATTAGTTACTCGCAACCCTTGTCCTAACTCTATTTGCTTTCATTCAGTGTACCTTTTATTTATCACCGAAAATCCTTATCCAGATAAGAATTTTGCCGATCCCAGTCTGGAAAGATTTTAAATCGTAAATCAAATCGTCAATTCGAGTCGATATTTATTTCAGAACTCTCCCGCTTCGAAAGTTCGTACGCGACATTCGTGGTGTCGATCCTTCAATGATTGAGATAAACTGGCGCAATGGATAAATTGCAGTCACACACCGCCACGCACCCTCTTCTTTTCGTGGTCCTCGTTCCTGCGCTCTTCTCTGTGCGTCGATCGACAACAGGAAGAAACATCAGACGGTCGTTACGTTCAATTAAGTCGCCGAGTCTTTCTTCGAACGTTTTCCCGCGCCGAGAGATCGATTTCCCTCGACGATCGCGTCTTGCGTAAAGTCGATGATATTTTCGTTTTGTCGGTACAGTTAACTGGTTCCATCATACGCGAGGTCGATAGAAATGCTAGCATTAGTAACGTCTGGACTGCAGATGTTTATGAGCAAATTTACAGAACCTTTAGATTTGCAATTTCGCGCCTTTATTTAACGTTATCTTCTGATTTTTTGATATTTTAACTATCATATGGACGTTTTTAGTGGAAGGTATGATAAAAAAAGGTTTTCCATGGGTTTTGTAAAAGTTTGTAAGCCTTCTGAGAAACTAGGAAGTCGTTAAGAAAATTAGAATGTTAATAATTGCCTTGTGACTTTGGTAATTTTCAAATATTTTAAGATAACTGTAGGAGCGCCGTCAGATATTTTGATGTGGGAATAATTGGAAAAGATTGCAGGTATGAACCTACAAGAACCTTATAAAAAACCTTAAAACCTTATTAAAAAAAAATTCCATTCTACAGCTCGTACTATTTTAAGTCACATAGTTTCCTCCAAAGAGGAACGCAATTTTGACCCAAGCTCCTTCCACTAAAAATCAACGACACGAAATGTCCTCCATAGCGTTTCTATTGGCTATGCTCTTCTCGCTGCCCATACATGGTACAAACCGCGAAAAGTGAATTTCTGTGGCCCGAAACCGGTCGTGTTCCACCGTGTTCGAAACGTCGAAAAATCGAGAAGAAATCGATCTCGAAGCACCGGTCGTATCGGGCCCGATACGAATCGAAAAAACTTGAATCATTCACGCGCGTTGAAAGGCCCGCGAAGCGTTCGACTGAAGACATTAAAGGAACCGTGCCATTAGCTGAGCGTAAGTTCTTTTCGAGTGGTTCTTTTAATGAAGAGTGAACGCAGATACTGTTGCCGCAATCACGCCTAAAGAATACGGTCGAATTGTTATTATTCCCTTTTCTTTCGCGGGCCTTTTTCGCTCCTCTTCCCTCCTCGCAATTAAAGGCGCGTTGCCTTTCGTTCCCCGAACGATTTGCTTCCTTACCGTCGAAGAAAACGCGTCGGGAACGTGTCATTATCGGCCTTTAACGTCTTCCGGGCTCTTTGGCGAGCAAATTGCGTTCGTTTCGTACCGAAACTGGACGTATTTCTGCCATTAAAGTAACGAAAAACTGACGAACCACGAGCGAACAATGGATTCGGTATAGGCTGGTTTCGTTTGGAGATACATAATTAGAATGGTGCGCGATTATTCGGTGCTACCTGCTTATCCGCAATTATACTGTTACGTTTCCGATCAAGAAAATGTTTTAACTCGGTCATTTAAATAGAACACGCATGGCTTCGATCATAAATCCCTGTAGTAGAAACGGCGTTTTTAGCCACTTTATCCATCGAAGTAGAAGAATTCCGGGAATCCTTCAAGTGTATTTATCACTATATATCACATTCCCTATTACGAGTCGGGAATTATATAAAATCACCGGTGATTACGTATAATCCCTAGTGTATCACATTCACCGTAATATATATAATGCCTATCTTGCATGCAATTTTAACTGAATAATTGATTACTGGTGCCATTTATTGTCATTCGTTCCTCTTTGAACGAATACCATGTTGACCCAGGCTTTTCTAAACAACCCGATATAATACATTATATATTACTATAAAAGTTATAATTATAATACATTACATATAATGAATTATATATTATTTTTTATTCTGTTTTATTTTGGACCATGCATCTAGCTAACAAAAAAGGAATATTCTAACCTTCTTATTAGCTCATTATAAATATACCGAAACGTGAACGCATGCTCCAATCGCAATTTCAGCAAAAACAATTTTTCCAAAATGCGTTTCATGCCGCGAACCGGTATAAACAACTTTTACAACAGCGTCGAGGTCGTTCGTATCGCGATCGTTACACTTCATTTCCCCTCGACGAAAAAAGGAACGTCGTTCGTACGCCTCCCTTTGATATTTTCAGCTTTCTGTGCCGCACGATCATCATCCACGCGTCGATCAGCTGTCGATTCTTTAATACGTATCACGATCAAGATGCATCTGTGCCTCGCGTCGAGATACAAGATCGATTTACTTAAAGCGGCTCGGTCACGATCGATCCGCGAGCAGCTGTAAACCGTGATAATCCTGACTTCCCTCTTCATTTACTCTTCTCTTGGCGTTTCGCCTTCCTCCTCGACCACTCGGGCTCAACGAGGCGCATTCAAAGGGTTCACTAAGGAGTGCTTTATTTGGAACGTCCGATGACCAAACTCATTCTTGTATTTCTTTGCGGGCTGTCCGGTGCTATTATGCGTTTCGATTCGAGAATATTTTTATCCCCGTACCCCTGCCCCGTTCTGGCAGCTGTTTCGTCGGTCCATTCGCTCTCTCGTTTGTCTTCGATACCTAAAAAGTGACCGATCTCCCTCCGCTAACACATTAAGGTCCGGTTGTTTCTAAATAGACTCACTCTGGAACCTTAGAATTATTTAAAGAATTTAAAACTGCTCAAAGAGCTTGACGATTTTCTGGATAGGGGAGGCAGCGAAATGATATTTTCATTTTTATTTTTACTTTTACTTTTATTTCTATTTTTACTTTTACCTTTATTTTTATTTTATATATCTGTATACACAGGTTGTTCGATAACTGGTGTGTATCAGCGAAAAGGGTGGTGATTCTACATGAAAAAATGAGTTGAAAATGTAGAACAACAATTTTTTACGCGAAGCTTTGTTCTCGAGAAAATCGACTTTGAATTTTCCCCAGGTACGGGTGTATTTGATTATGGCTGCGGATCCTTATGCATTTATAGAAAATTTGGGTGCGCAGAAAAACTACAAAATGCAAACAATATTCAAGAATATAAAAAAGATTGAAAGTAAAGTTCATGTTGTAGTATTTGCAGAATAAAATAAATTCCTATTTAGGTTCAATTTTTGTAGTCACGTTCGCGAAGATTTTATTTTTATTTTTATCTAAGAACCTAGACGTTGATGCGAACCTCGACAAGATAATTTAAATAAAAAAAAGAGACCGATTTGATGTGGAGCGGTCCGTAAACGTAGTAAACATACGACACCGAAATGCAATCTCCCCATAAAGGAATCCGTATTTCCCATTGCGCTGGAACCGAGCTTTTACCGCGACCGAGTTCTCAGTCGGTTACAATGGAAACGCATTAAGTATTGCGGGGGATATTGCGAGCGATAAAATAGTGGCATATTGTTTTAATTTACGGTGCCGTTTCGCCGTGAAAGATACGGTCCCTACCATTATGGCGCCGGTTGTCAGCGCACTCTTTGAACACCGGGGAATTTCCCGCGCGCACACGTGCGTTACACGTTTCGAACAATAAAGGTCAAACGCAGAAAGAGTTTACGGTAGGCGGCGGACCAGGTTCGTTTGCCTGCTGTCGATCCTTTGCTCGTAAAGTTCGGCGGAATCGTAAAGGCAACCCGGGGCCACGCTGCGGGGACATCGAGTTTTCCTTTGGAAAGCCCATGATTTATTTTAGAGCGTAACTAGGAACTATTTTCGGGGTTCCGGTGGATCCAGGAAAACGTTTAATGGTTACTTGAACGTTCACTTGAATGTAAAGTGTTTTGCGAAAGGGGATGAGGGGTTTTGTGAAGGATGATGTCGTTGGCACTTTATCTGGAATTGTTGAAATAGAGAGCAACTAAACAAACGTATAGACAAATTAAACAGCTCTTCTAGATTGTCCTATAAGTATAGGATATAACTGCTATTCAAATTGGAATGAAATTTAATTGATTTTAATATAACGTCCACTGTATACAAATCTCAATAATTAATTTGATCGACGAGAAGAATGCTATGTAATTTTTATCGTAACTTCTCCCATAAATTTCATGAGCTTCACGAGATATGAAAAGAAGACATACTTGAATATATAGGAATATAAATAAACCAACTAAACGTTAACTACCAAAAAACTGATCAAGAGGCATGTGTCGTCCTATCTTAGGTCTATCATCTTATCTATCTCTATCTATCTCCCTTGAATCCAGAATCTACAGTTCTAGGAGCGCCTAATCAAAATTTCTCTTCGGAGTTACTTTCTCCATTACGTATCATTTTACAAAATATTGCAATCGTATTTCTCCTGCAACGAGATTAGAATTAATATCTCGTGAAACGTAAAGCAATAGAGGCTTATCTAAGTGGCAACCTAACTGTCAGGAGGGATTTTTATTTCATCTTTTATCATTTACCATGCAGTGCCCATCGTAAGAGAGAGAATTAATGATACGGTAGACAAAAATAAATTACAATTCAGCTAAAACATTTTGATTTCTACCTGGGACTAGAAAAGGCCTTCTAAGTTTTCAATTTTTATCTCTGAAACTAAACGTCCTATGAATAAACTGTAAATATAAAAAAGTTTCGTTTCATCATTCACTATAAGGTGATATTTTTTTAAAATTCGGTTGTTCGACTGTTGTTTTTTTTTTTTTCTTTAAGACAACTGCAACAGGATCAGACCACTACGAGATCTCAGGAAAAAGGTCTTTCAAGTTTTTAATTTTTATTTTTAAAACTAAACGTCCTATGTATAAACTGTAAATACAAAAAGGTTTTGTCTTATTATTCCTTGTAAGTTGATATTTTTTTTAAATTCACACATCTACACCTCTTAGAATTTCCAGCAAAAATCTTCCGGCGGTTAAAGGGTTAAATAAGAAGTTTGTTTAGTTGCTCTCTATTTCAACAATTATATTATTATATTATATTATATTACGTAATGTATTGTATTATACCAAAAACAAGTTAGACGTTCAAATTTTACATTTATGCAGATTTATAAATTTATAGTAACATTCACGCATACAGGGTGGGGCATTTTAAACAGGTTACCTGAATAACTCGCTTATTTTTGAAGATAGGAGAAAATGCATTAGACTCTTATGTACGTTATATTTGTATTCTAAAAACCTCGAAAGGATAGTACGAAATACCGATCTACCATAGAGAACACACATAATTCGATGCAGGGAAAACCCTCCAGCGTACCGTGTATCTTCCATGTGTGATATCCCACAGGAAGCAAGAATAACTCCCAAGGAGAAATCTGAACCTGGGAAATCCGGTAATAAAATGGCCCTGGAAAAAAGGTAACGACTTGGAAAATGCGTGACACCCCAATTGGCACTTCGTAAAAAGTTAGGCCTGTGCGAATAAGTGTCATATAATCTCTCTATTCGAAATCATTGTTAAAATATACAAGGTGAAACATTTAAAAGAGACCACCTGAATAATTCGTTTACTATATAATATGTATATAATATACGTATGTAATATACGTATATAAAAAATATAGTCTCCTTGTTTTTTATATAATACATTAACCAACAACAACCTGAAGCTCCTCTTTCAGAACCCTTTATTTCAACAGGGATCTTTATAATATTGAAATATATATTGCAGTCTATTTAATAACAGATGGAGTTTAAGTCATCATTTTTCTATTTTCATAATTATGTAAAAAATATAGTCTCCTTGTTTTTTATATAATACATTAACCAACAACAACCTGAAGCTCCTCTTTCAGAACCCTTTATTTCAACAGGGATCTTTATAATATTAAAATATATATTGTAGTCTACTTAATAACAGATGATGTTTAAGTCATCATTTTGCTATTTTCGTAATTACACAAAAAATATAAACTCCTACAGTTCGCAATTTTTACCTCCCCTTAAGAAAACTATGTTTACGAAGAAATTTTTAATTTCGGAATTGTGAAAGATACAAACTCTTTCTTTGTTTCAGTTTAAACGATAACAAAGAATCTCTCTGGATAAATTTCTCCTGAATCACACGAACGAGTGTTTCACTATAAAATTAATACAAATATTTTTCTGGAAAAAGTTTGTAGTGCGTTAAAAATTTACGAGAGAAGCTTGAAAACAGCCAGCGACAGTAAGTCATCCTGTTTTGACAATGGCCGATAAATTTTTAGAGAAAAAGCGGATAGTCGAGGCGTCCGTTCACGAAGGAACGACCAGCCCAGCATAAGTTATTCTTGCGCGTGAATGAGGTCATCTCGGGTCGACTGCACCCAGGCCTAACCAACGAGGATAGATCGGCCGTATTTTAAGGGAGCAGATATGGAATGGCTTCCGTGGAATCGTCGTTGGTTTTCGAGAAACTCGGGTTCCCCAAGCTTGAGCGACATTGACAAATCAATGATACATTGTTTCATTTCATAATTGTTTGAAATAATTGCTTCAAGTAATTGTCAAATTATTCTTAAAAATTACACGAGGTGAAATTAGTACACGAAGATTTTTAATTTAAAAGCGATGAAGATGAAATAAAAAAGAATTCCACGTTTGTTATCCAAGCTTGATAAGAAATAAATGTATTGACATTTTTTCAAGATAAATATGTATGTATGTATATACGTAAATATGTTCATAAATATGTAGACACTTACTACCTTCAATGAATAATTAATTTACACCGTAAATTATTACTATATATGTTTTGTTGTTCGAAGAAAGAATTTTGGACAAAAGCAAATCACTGCAAAAATTTCTTCAAATAAAGTCAGTTTTTGTTGCATACTATTTCAGGGTATATTTAGAAGCGATTCTTATCAAATTTCAAATATTAAATAACGAAATAATTCATTACTTGAAAGACTTATCATTTCAAATGAATCGATATCATTTTTATTTTTAAATAACGGTATTGAAAATAACGTAACGAAATAAATTGTTTCAAGTAGTTATCTTTTATTTTCGTATCAATTAAAATATACCCAGACCTGTCTGCAGGCGACCTGCACTCTGGCTTCCGCGTTTCTTATTCGTGTTAATCCGCTCAACCCCTAAGTTTCTCTCCGCATCATGCTCGGCGACCGGTTTTGACCGAGGATTACGCGTTAAATTGCGCGTTACGAGGGAGTACGACAAATCGGATTAACATCTGACGAACGGTTCGAAGCAGTTCGTTTGAAGCAGTGATTCGCCATGAAATTGGCGCGCCACGGCCACGTCGCGTTCGCTTCTCGGGTAAATACCTGCGCTATATGTGACGTGAACCGTTTTTATGGCGCCATGAACTTATTAAACTGGAAAAATGTTATTGCCGAATGAGCGAATAATCCCTCTTTTCGAGGGAATTTCTTAAGCCTCGGTCGCATGGCGTTTAAATAGGGCTCAGCTGAATAGGAAGCTTGCGAAGTATAAAAATAAGGCGTCGCTTTACGATCTTTATTACAGGCTCGTTAGGGTATAGTGTTTGGTCATAAGTGTGTGGTCATTTTCAAATGTTAAGGACAAAAGGAAATTGTACAGTACGTAAAAATGCGAGGACAGCTTCTAAATATAGTGGGTGTTCGGTAAGTGGTGTATAAGCGAGAAGAGGGTGATTTTAAAAGAACAACGGCCGAACAATCGAATTTAAAAAAAATATCAGCTTATAGGGAATGATAAGACGAAACTTTTTTACGTTTACAGTTTAATTATACGACGTTTAGTTTCAGAGATAAAAATTGGAAATTTAGAAGAGATCTTTTACTTGAGATCTCGTAATGATCCTGTTGCTGTTGTCTTGAAGAAAAAAAAACAATGGTTGAACAATCGAATTAAAAAAAAATATCAGCTTATAGGGAATGATAAGACGAAACTTTTTTACGTTTACAGTTCATTTATACGACGTTTAGTTTCAGAGATAAAAATTGAAAACTTAAAAGACCTTTTTCCTGAGATCTCGTAGTGGTCTGATCCAGTTGCTATTGTCTTGAAGAAAAAAAAACAATGGTTGAACAATCGTATTAAAAAAAAATATCACCTTATAGAGGATGACAAAATGAAACTTTTTTATATGTAGAGTTTATTCATACGACGTTTAGTTACAAAGATAAAAATTGAAAAGTTACGAAGACCTTTTTTCTGAAATTCAATTTTTGTAACAAACTTCTAACTTTTCAATTTTTATTTTCGAAACTAACCATCCTATGGATAAACAGTAAATATAACAATGTTTCGTCTCGTCATCCCCTATATATTGATATTTTTTTAAACTTGATTTATGCCCTTCCCAGACAAACGGTTAATCGTGGAACAGAAAAGTTAGAATGCGTTTGGGGGACACAAGGTGGTTCGAATTAAATAAATAAATTGATTAATAAATTAAACACTACAATTACGTAACACATGTTCTCATCGTGAACCCTGAATTTCAAACAATAATTTTCAAGACCCTACCAAAGATATCAATTTAATTCCAGAACAAACAACAAAAACCCACACGCGAGTGAAATATCCCCTCTGAATTTGTCCCAGGTGTGTCCTCCGTCCATATTTTTCACCTGGGCTTCATCCCCTTCGCCCGCTCGCCAGGAGCCCCTTTCTCGTCCACGACAGGATAACGGATCGACGCGACGGACGGATATTTACGTCACCAGAGACGGAGGTGGTCGCACGGAAGACACCGTTTCGGTTCAGTTTAGTGGTTGACTCACCTCCTGCGCACCTTCTGAGTCACTGCCTTATTTATACATGGCGCGACGCTCTAGCGGGTAAGTACGTACCCGTACACGCGCGAAATCGCCGCAGAGGAAATCTCGGAGCCGAATGAAAGCGAGGATTTGTCAGGGGGGACAAAGACCGTGGTACCCGGCGACGAGTCCCCGTAGTTTACCGAATGCGTACCGATGTTGCGCGGCTGGTCGCGGATACGACTGCGATATTTCAGATTTCCGAGGAGAAAGGTGTGAGTTATCGCGCCCCCTTCCGTTCTCGTGTACGGTTTGATGGCTAAAGAGCGGGTTAAATTACGAGGACCGATGTAAACGCCGTTCGCGACAAAGTGCCTCTTGAACGAGGTGCCGTTTTGCTTTTAAACTGGCCGAGATGATATTTGTTGCCTTGCTACCAGACCTGGGCGTACTTTAATCGAAACAAAAATAAAGAATAACTATTTGATGGAATTTATTTCGGATAATTATTTTCAGGATAGTTATTGGGAGATAAAAATGAAATCAATTCATTTGAAATAATAGCTGTTTCAAGTACCAAGGAAATAATCCTCAAAATAGTGTGCAACAAAAAGTAGTTATTTTAAGAAATTTTTACAGTTATTTTGAAATATTCTTTGTTCGGAAAGTTCATTTTTAAGAGAATTTTGTCTGAATTTATGTAATGTTACAAGCGAGAATTACTGTTCCACTTATGCTAAGGGTGGAGGAGGGGTGTTATATTTGAGAAAACGTGACTCATAATCAGATAATCAATTAACATAGATCAATCTGCTAGTTTTAGCTTGAAAAAATGTTAATACATTTATTTCTTCTCAAGTTTGGATAACAAACGCGAAATTTAAATAAAAAGTCGTCATGTATTACTTGCTATTTCACTTTGTATCATTTTTAAGAACAATTTGACAATTATTTGAAGCAGTTATTTCAAATAATCATGAAATACAGTAACATATTAATTGAAATGCAATTTCAAATAATGTTATTCGAAAGTGATCACAGCTATGAAAATAATTATGAAATAAAATAACATGACGCCGTTGTAAAAATAAGTAATACCACAAATGATAGATTAAACAGTTTCTAATTATATTTTTTACACATATTTTCACGAGCATTTGTCTGCCAGTCAAAGTGTTAAACCGTTTTCCAAATCGCTCGTGAAGTTTTATGAAAATTAATATTCAACATCAATTTTCGCAACGACAAAAATTAATTTAATGCTTCATTAATTCACTTTAAAGTATCTGATTGTCTTCTTACAATAGTGTAACCATACTTATAACAATCGAAAAAGAAGAGGACTGATGACAAGAAGTTCAGCCATTTCTGCGTGCAATACAATATCAAAAAGTGATTACCATTTCAAAACAGTGCGAAAAAAAAAGAATTTAAGAAATCAGTTCAAAAATATTCAGAGAAAACTACAATCGTCTAGAATATACAATTCCAGTTTATGGTGTTCCTCTCTGTATGTTATCCTGAACCAAAAGAATCTTTCTAAACTTTTAAATTCAAAATTTTAATATTCAAAATCTTTATATATAGAAATGCCATAGATGACCAAATAGTCGAAAACGTCCTATAGACAAAATAAAAAGATCTTATCCGCGCATCCAACGTTCCACCTTCCTTGCTCCTCGCGAGATCCTGCTCGGAAGGAGGAGCTGGAGCAGGAGGATAATCCAACGGGCAGACAATACGCATTCCAGTCCTGTGTTTTGTCGACGGGACAAATTGCAACGTCCGTTAAACGATCGCTTTTTGCTCGCGGCGGCCTTTCGTGCCCTCAAGACCGTTCGCATGGAGCTGCTACTTGTGGCCGATTCTAATTACGATTGGGTAGTAACCGTGACGGAATCGGAACCTGCGGAACAGCAAGACGCTATCGTGTCGCTCGTAATTTCGCGATGGCACCAATAAGGAATCGTGATCTAATTCTGAGTCGAAAACGAGCTCTACTTTTTCATCGACCCTTTGCGCAGTCATTATTTTCCTTATCGCGGTCTCTTGATCCTTCGAATCGACAAGTATTTGTAGGAGACTATTGTTATTATTCAAGCATTAATAAGAATTGTTGTTGAATGTAGAATGGTTGTTGAAATAGTTTATTAATTAATTGATTTTACTCGGCTAAACAGTTAGAATTTTAATTACTGCACTATTCGACCAATAGTAATTTTTCTTGATTGTTGTTCATTTACAGGCGGAACTTATAAGTGCTAACAATCTTTTGATGGTACTGTATTAATTTAAACGCTTCGAAACTTATTGTGACTTTCAAGTTCATTTCCATGAAGTTCGTTTTTTAATTGTTGGGTGGCATCACAAACTTTTTTGTGTATTTTTATGTAGTGCTTACTGAGCTACTTTATATTATTCACCCAAATGTAATTGCACTTTTCATGGTACTTTATTTACAAGACCAATTGTTGGGTGGGATTACAACCTTTTTTTGTATTTTTATGTAGTGCTTACACTGACCTACTTTATATTCGTCCATATGTAATTGGGCACTCTTCGGGTACTTTTCTCTTGCAAGACCTCTCTTTGCCTTATTATCTTATTCTTTCCATTTCTTACTTTAAGCCACAAAGCTTTCGATACTTTTCATATTAGAAATACCTTGAAAAAACAGAATCGGACAACACCCGGGATTCGAACCCGGTCTCTCAGCGTGGTAGTTCGCCTACACTACGCACTGCTCCATCCTCCGCCCCCAACAAACTTTTTTTTGGAAGCTCGTTAAAGACAACTCCATGACATAAAACCAAGATGGACGCTTAGATTTTAAAAGCTTTTGAGAAGTTCAGTAAATGAAGGGTTAAAAAAGAATTTTTCTCGCGGGGCCTTTTTTACGTTGATTATTTCGATTACAAATCGTTCTCAACCATTTTTTTCAGCAACTTTAAAACTTCTCAAAGTAAAAGAGACTCAAAGTGAAAGTTACTTCTTTTCAGTAACTCTGTTTATCCCGAAACCTCCACCAAAGAAATTCCACGATTAAAAGGAAACCAGCGACCTCGAGGAATCGAGATACGCAACCTCGACGGTGAACCAAAGGGAAAAGAAAGGGGTAAAAAAGAAATCTGCACCCCGTAGCCGGGAGACAGGATGATCAACCGCTTCTCGCAATATCTCTCGCACGGCCACGGGAATTTCTCAAACATTGTCCCGTCGATTCCTTCTGACAATGGTATTTCCATTCCGGCGGCCGACAAACGTTCGATCTACCGTGGCCCCGTCGATCCCCCGGAGCCTGGTCTGGGCCCTCCGAGAGGGAATCCTTCCCCCGTGTCCCCAAAAAGGGCGATTCGCCTCGTGGAAGGGCCGAGACGACGAATACGGGAAAGGTCGCGGCCGAACGGAGAGCGAAACGCGAATTTCGTACAAGACTCTGCTCTCAGGATGGGTCGTCGAGGTCGGGGATGACGTCCCCCGGGCCCGATAGCGCGCGCTTTAACTTCGAACCGACGCGTCTCCGCCGGCAACGATTCCCGACGGGGATTCACGACGCGCCGCGGCTTTATCGCGACGACTCGATCGTATTTTATCGTCCTCGATTGTTCCCTACGTCCAGACGTCCGTGTCCGTTCCCCAGGGTTTTTGTCTGCTCCGGGATTTCTTTCTTCGCTGAATTTCTTCCGCCGCCTCTCGGTCTTCGGGTGCTGGATGGGGGGAAATAATTTGCCCTAATTTGGGGGGAGAAGGCGGGGGATGAGAAGAAGAGTATGTAAAAATGTCTTCTTTGATACAGACGTTTATGAAATGATATTATTTATGAAATAATATTATTTGAAATACTATTTCAAGTGGCATGTTGTGAAAGAAATTTTGTAAAT
>NC_071982.1:2468367-2525172 GCF_026283585.1 Hylaeus volcanicus
TCTTTTGTGACAACGTTAGTTGAAATACTATTTCAAGTGGCATGTTGTGAAAGAAATTTTGTGAATGTTCGTTTTGTTTAAGATAAATGAATGATAATGAATTACGACGAACAACTGTAAAATGATACTAATAACAATTTCAGTTACACGTTACTCATCAAAATTATTGCTGCAAACAACGTATTATCCTGTAATTTGTTGAATTTATTTGTAAATAGTTAAATTATACCTGTAGGAGACCTGGAAAGGTGGACAAGATTTGTGATGAAATTATTTATCGATGGATAAGAACGTTTTAATGTGGATATATATTGAAACTATATGTATAATATATAAACTATATATTAAAACAAATCCTTCCAGATTCATTGCAATTTTATTTGGATTTATGTTTATTACATTGAGACAATTTAATGAATTCTTTACGTGTGCAACTAGGTCTGGCCACACCCTGTATATAAAAATAAAATCAATGAATATATGTACATCCCGATATAGGATAATCCAGAACAATACAACGGAATGCAACATGCTACATCACAGAACAACATAAATACATCACAATACAGAATAATACATTATAACACAGCACAGTAACGCAATGGAATCCACGCGACTCTGAACGATACCCTTCATATTTTTTGAAAGCCATTACCAAGAGGCATAGAAATTCAAAGCCCGAAAGACATCTGCATGTGCAACAATGCATCTATAAAGCATGGTAACTGCGTGACAAAAAAGTACCGCTGGGATACGTGTCGATATGCATAATGTAGGTTCCATTGTGGCTCCTAAAATGCATTCGACGTTGATCGCAGCGAAAGGGGCCTCGGTCCCATCCACCACGTGCCCGGTCGCGCACGTTTCGTAATTGTAGAACGCGAGTGTGGTCCGGATATCAATCTAGTGCGAAGATCTCTGCCCTTTCTGGTGGGCTAGGGGCCTTTTTTCCTGTCCCGGGATGCGGGGCCGGCCTCTATGATGTACTGCCGCCCTTATCTTCGCGTGCGTTGCACTCTGTACCGCGTGCGTGCACGCACGGCCAAGTCTCTATTCCGTGCGCATGTGTGCATGCGGATCACGCGCGTTTGCGGTGTGCTGGACGGGATGATTGAACGAACGGAAGGAAGGAAAAGGAGCCCGCCGACGGCCATTTTTCGGCCGCGGTTCTCCCCTGGCGGCTTTCGCGGAGTTTGTTTAGCGGTTTATAATTGGATCCAGAACCGCCGCTAGTTGATTTGCGGTTGTTTGGCAGGGATTTGGAGCAAGCCATGAAGGGCAACGTTAGGGCAACGTTAGGGCAATGTCGATTATATTTTGAATAAATTGGTTAATCCCTTGTAAATTTCGTTGTAAAGGATTTCAACTGCAATTGAAGGGTAATTGCAACTGTGATGAGATTCAACTGCTGTTGAAGTAATAAAATTTAGTTGGAATTAATCGTCCACTGCGGTAGGAATAAATTGCAATTAATGTCCAATTATGGTAGAATTCAAATGTGAGTATCATTTATTCTTGGTAGAATTCAAATGTGAGTATCATTTATTCTTGGTAGAATTCAAATGTGAGTATCATTTATTCTTGGTAGAATTAAATTGTAATCAGGCTTCATTGATGGTAGAATTGAATTGCAATCAACCTTCAGTTATAGTAGAAATCAATGGCAATTACCTTTCAATTACGGTACAATTCAATTTGAATTAACCTTCAATTATAGTAGAATTCAATTTCAATAAACCTTCAGTGCAGAAAAATTCAATTCCAACTAACCTCTAATTGCAGTAAATTTCAATGGTAATTAGCCTTCAATTACAGTAGAATTCAATTGCAATTAATCTTCAATTGCAGTAGAATTCAATGGTAATTACCCTTTAATTGCAGTAAAATTCCATGGTAATTACACTTCAACTGCAGTAGAATTCAATTGCAATTAACCTTTAATTCCAGTAAAATTCAACGGTAATTACGCTTCCGTTACAGTAGAATTCAATTCCATTTAATCTTCGATTGTATTAGAATCGAATTGCAATTAACTTTCAACTACAGTAAAATTAAATTACAATTTACCTTTAATGTGAAATGGAATTTAATAGTCATACAATTGTTCATGTATTTGTTGAGCCACTATTATTTATATATGAACCTCTTAGTTTTTAGTCTTTTTTATCTATTTGTTACAAAATAGCACAACTACCTTTCATTCATTTAAATTAACGAACATTTCATAATTTCTAAATTGTACTACATAGTTTATAACGAATACATAATGCGTAATGCGTACATGATGCGTCAAATCATTGATAATTTCTAACACAATGAAACGAGTCCCAGAAATCGAACTATGCAAATGTCATCCCAGCCTCAAGCAGTATCACACTTCGTTCTATAATTCTTCAAGACTAAATCCTGGCGACGAGAAATCGGTAATGCTCAGTGGTCATCGTGCGCAATGTCGGTCTATAAATAAGAGGTAGCTCTTCTATTCGCGAGACGTATTAGCGACGATTATCGTTACCATGCTCGCGTAATTTTCACATAACGAAACGTCGTCGCGACATTCTCATCCTTCTGGTCGCGGCATTATTCCGGAATTATCTACTTACTCCAGAATGCGAGTGCACGTTCCGTGGTAAATGCCCCGTCGCTTTTTCCACGGTGGCTCTTCCTCGCTTTCTCCAGGCTGTCGCGAGCAGCCGTGAAACGCGAATTAAAGATACGTAATTACCCGTGCCGCAAGTAAGAGAAGCTATTTCCACGGTAGCAAAGCGTGTTGGGAAATTTTTGAAGTTACCCGCTAACGATTTCACGCTCCTTGATTCGCATGGCGCGTTGGCTAACCACCATTTTCTTCAGTGGCGCGATGCGAGCATTAAAATCACCTGACTAGCGTTATTAGTTATTTGTACAACTCGTCGTTTGGCGTGAGAAACTTTACACACGACGGTTAAAAAAAAAGAAGAAAAGAACAAGATAAAAGTTGATGATTTTTGTTGGTCTTCTATAGAAGAAAGAGTCTACAAAAAATTATATAGGATAGATATGATGTATGTAGTTATAATAATTATATTATATATATATATATATATATATAATTCTTTAGTTATCAATAGATTGCAAATGTTTGTGCAAATTCATATTTTCAGAGATAGAGAAAAAGAACTGAAAGGTAAATTAAACATTGTTTTATGTTCTAAATTGTATAACATGTATATTATTATTGATATTTTTGTACTTAAGCACATTCCCATAGATTTTTGCATATTTCAATTTGCCATAAATTCATGAAAATTCGCAATCTAGTCATCAATTTACGCTTTGTTCATGTTAAATAACATTTCAATTTTACTTTAATAATTATTAAAGAAAGTAGATGAGTCAATGATGGGAACATTGTAAATATGAATGTCATTTAACATGAACAAAATGTGAATTTATTAATAAAAAAAAGGGGATAAGGCTATAAAGAGAAAAATTGTAAAATTGAAATGGCGTTTAACATAAACAAAATGTGAATTGATTATTAAAAAAAAAAAAAAAATATATATACATGTCGAATTGAGTAACCTCCTCCTTTTCGAAGTCGGTTAAAAAAAGTAGTTGTGGACGATGCAGAGAAAAATTGTAAAATGGAAATTGCATTTAACATGAACAAAATGTGAATTGATTATTAAAGAAAGTAAATGGGAACGATGAAGGTAAAATCGTAAAATTGAAGTTAATTAACGAGGATGTTGTGAATTCAGGGGGTTGCTCTTCGCTTTTCGGCGCGGATCAAACTTGCAGGTGGACGTCACTAATACGTGACGAGAATAACTTCTTTCGACTGTATCGTTTTAGCGCCGTAGACGACGCGTCGAAGCATTTGGAAAGATTATATATGAACCTCACGTATCCACCTCCGGTCGTAAAAGGAGACACGACGGAGCTTCTACTCAGTCACACTATTAATTAACAAAAACTTGAATCGCTATATAAATACCATTCTCCAAATTCCGATCATGGCAACTGTATACTGACTCTCGAATAGTTCGTGATTCCTCTTATTTTCATTATTATTATAAGAAATCCTTGCGTTAATTTGTGATACAACTTGGTTTTTTATATAGAATATTATTCTATATTTTTTATATAGAAAACAAGCTTTCGTTGAATAAAATCTATGGATAAATACCGGAGTTAGGAGCAATTGAGTAAAGGTACAAAAATTCCAATTTTACTCTGTGTATTTTTCTCCAGAATGTACATTTTGGCTGTAAACTAATGTTATTCTTACATTATGATAATGCGATATGTATATAATTTACAGTAATACTGGTACACCTCTCCTAATTAAAGTGATTTATCTCTACATTATTAAAAATACGAATGTTTCAAATTTGAGATGATAATTTTGCCCGGCGAACGAAGCGCAAAACGTTGAAGCATACCGCGAAGACAAATTGCAGCACTTCTTGCAGAATATTGTTGATAAATCACCTCCTTAATGCGCGTCGTTGAAAGCAGCGACAAGTAGCAATCGCGCAACGATAATCAATGGAACAAGCGTACGAGAAGGACAACGTATAGGATAGTTTCTTTCAGCGTCCGTCAATCATAGGACTCGATCACTGCGGATCGCTGCAGGACGCCCGTTTTCTGGATAGAAGTAATTCACTCCGTTGCATCGAGTCGCACGCAACAACCTCGCGTCGAGGCTTTATTAATGCACGCGTGAATACAAGCTTCTGTTTGACAGAAATAACTAGCGATATTATCGTCGATCGTTCAAGAAGAGAATTATGCAACTCCCCTTTGAATATCCACCGACCAGTTCGCCATTCACATGGACTGCTTCTCGAGGAATACGAAGAATAGAATTCTATTAGATTGTTGCATAAGTTCGTGCACCGAACATACTTTATTAAATTGAAGATACCTTCTTTGATATTAAATAAATTAAAGATTATTCGAATTTATGGACTTTATAACTAATTTATGAATTAGTTTGGAGAGTGTTATAATATTATTCAGGAAGTTTTTGTTTAGATAAAGAATATTAAGATATATAATGCAATATAAGAACACCTACTTTGATTAAATAAATTAAAGATTATTTGGATTTATGGACTTTATCATTTTAATAAATTGTTCAGGTGTAATACAACAGCAGAATTATTTTGAGGAATGTTATTTTTGTTAGTAAAGAATATTAAGAGATATAAGGAATATAAAGAATACGAAGGGTTATTCGGCCCATGTAAGTTGGCAGCATTGTCTTTCGGTTTGCTGTCTTTTCCGTACTTCCCCTTGCTCTCGCACTTGTGGCGTCGCTTCACTGTGCGTGTTTTCAATATGTTGTATAATACGTTTATTTTACTTTATTTCCTTAATGTATAGTTACATGTATTCCTGAATGATCTAAATAAATTTTCATATGGTTATATTGCCTCTTTTTGCTAGCCCTAACAAAAAATGAAGTTGGATGGGTTAAATTTCAAAGAATACGGTTTTATTAATCAATTATGTAGCCACCATTTTTGTCTGCACTTATTTTTCGATGATGTTCGGTTTCAATTTGAAGACATTATACTTAGACGTAAAAAGGGTGCAGCTATGCGAATTAAATCTCGCATCATTCCTTTATCCATTAAACAAACTGGTCTCGTATTTCTATCCACCACTGAACTGCCATTGCCTCCATTTTTTGCAACCATCCAATTCAGCGATGTTTCTTCAACTTCTTCTTTCTCTTCTTCTTCTTCCTTTCCCTACTTTGGGTCTCCTTCGCGATTCACCGACGTTTCGAAGATACAGGCAGCTTGATTGCTGCCAGATGTTTCGCGCTTCCAACCTTTCTCTCATTTCTCCTTTCCCCAAATAAGAACAACGAGTTTATTTTGCGGCGCTTAAGACGGATCAATCAGGACGAATAATACGGCGTATCGATAATTTCAATGGTTATTCTAAGTCTGACAGGGGAGCGGTTTTTACATTTTTCAGGTCTGGGCTTCATTCATAACTCAGTCAATTTCGACCCATAGGACTCCATATACTCCTGTATACCAAGTTTTATCAAAATCTAGTCACTTTTCGCATTTTGTCCCGTTACATTGGATCCGCCATTTAGAATTTCTAAATTCTGAGTTCAGATTTAGAATCAGCAACCTCAAAAACTCCTGTATACCAAGTTTTTCTAAATTCAGTCATTTTTCGCATTTTGTGTCGTTATGTTGTATCCGCTATTTTGAAATTATAAATTCCGAGTTCAGATTTGGAATCAGCGACTCCGATAACCCCTGTATACTACGTTTTATCCAAAACGAATCAATTTTCTTATTTTGTCCGCCATATTGGATCCGGCATATTGGATCCGCCATATTGGATCCGCCATATTGGATCCGCCATATTGGATCCGCCATATTGGATCCGTCATTTTGAATATCTAAATTTTGAGTTCAGATTTGGAATCAGCAACCTCAAAAACTCCTGTATACCAAATTGTTCTAAATTCAAAAATTCAAAAATTCATATAAAAAAAACCTATCCATAGAAAATTTTTTTCTTGCGATTTGGATTAAAATACGTAAGAAAAAAATTGTGGCATTGAATGTACATTTTTTTTTTATTTTGTAAACTAGTGTTATTATTGATAAATCACAATTTTCATATTCATTTTCGAATTTCAAATCAACAGCTGCAGTTAAGTCCGCTAAACTCGATTACAATATACTTAACTTATAAAAAAATGGAGCTAAATATCTATCCATAAACATAAATTAAAAGAAAATTGCAATGAAACGAGAAGGATTTGTTTCCATATACATATATTATTATTTATAAACCACAAATTTCATTTTCATTTTCGAATTTCAAACTAACAGCTGCAATTAAGTTCGACAGAATATTAATTATTCGTGGCTGACAATATTTAATTCGTTTTAAAAATTCAACGTGACTGGTAAGGTAACAAAAATGGCGTCATATAACGACGTTTGGACGTCGTAACGGAAACATGGAACGAAACGGGAATTCGTTTGTTTTCCGTTCCTGAAATAGAAGGTGCGGTCCTCTGGGAACACACGTCTGCAATTTCTCACAAAACCCCTTCGTCTATTCGTAACTGGTGCTTTTGTATCTTCATAAATATACCTGCGATGTGAAACAGGACGAATAAAGGAGTCGTGTGCGACAACGTTTCTTTTTATCCGCGTATGTAAACATAATCACACGTGAGATACTCGTACGTTTACAAAATGTTGGTTATTGGGTTCAATAAGGGGCCAAAATATAATATTCGTATTATTAATCGATGCACTTACCAAGATCGGTCCTCCATCCTTCAGAGATGCTGAAACTGTAGCGCCGAACCACTGAAGCGTTTTATTATCAACTTGGATTAAACCACTCGCCACAGCAGGGTTTCGAGCGTGATTATTCCCTATAACAAAAAACAAAACATCGTCAGTTTTAATCAGATCTAAGAATGATCGATATAAAAATAGGAATGCAAGGTGTATCGTCTCTGCTGTAATTTATAATACATTGTCCATAATTCCATTTCTATTGAAGAGCATTCCAATTATTTTCAGAAATTCGTTACAATTTGTTTTTACAAAGATAAACTCACAAACGATTAAACTACATTTTAGAATATTAATTAGGGATCCTACCCCTATCTAAAAGTAGTGTCTGAAAGCGAAAATATAGTGTTGAAAAGTGAGACAAAATTTCTTAAAAAATGCCACAGCCACGAATAAATGCAAATAATACAATTTTTTCTCATTTAGTTTCTACCTAAAGAAATATTTGAAAGTACAATCGTAAAATTGGAGTCTTGAAAAGTGAGACAAAATTTCTTAAAAAATGCCACAGCTATAAATAAATGCAAATAATGCAATTTTTCCCCATTTAGTTCGAAGCGTATGTTGCAAACGTATCCTTTGAAATTGCTGTAGAATGCAGTAACTTGAACCCATTTCCAATGAATTACACAGTTGCAATGCGTCATCCAAGTATTCCTCTAAAAAGCGAGCTCGAGCAGGTGTTACCGTGGAGAATTCTCGTCGAGTGCACCCCGGACGTTTCTTTCTCGATTTTGCGAACGGAATGAACCCGTTAGCCGTATCGGTCAAGCCTAGCCCTTAAAGGGAAGTCGTCCTTTGCCTCTCATCCCTTAATGCGCGAACACTGCTAAAGGCAACGCTCGAACGACGCTCCCATTCACGATGATAACGCAGCGAACATCATACAACGTTGAACGATATCAACCAAATTAAAGACAAAAATACTTGGGATAGAAGTCTAGAAATAGGAGTAGTCTAGAATAGAACTTTGATTTTTTCATGAAATTAACAGAAAATCTATTGTTTAAAATAAATGGATCAGAAATATTTCGGCTTCTTTCAAGTCAACCTTACGTCACAAAGTCAATTTAAAATATACATTAAAAATTCAGACGAATTCTTATAACTTCAACTTTACAAGCTGATAACTTTATGCTGGTTAGACTTATGACATTGTTACAAGAGTCTTTTTTTGGAGAACATTCGATTTCCTATAAGAATATATTATCTCATAGTATTTCAGTTATTTGATTCTTAAAATATAAAAATCAGAATGCAAAGAGTTTTCTTTCCTATATATTTCCTAATTTAATAGGGAGATATTATTTCGACCCTGGGAGGACCTCCAACATTTTTGGAACACCCTGTATAATGACTCTGATAACCAATTGATGGTGGTTGGCAGCACCATGAACCTGAAATATCAAACTAATCCCTTGCAAGTTGTTTCAAAAAGAAAAAATTCAGCCCACAGAAGGTTAAATCTATACGTACATATACAGGGTGGTCATTTTATCTGAAGACATTGAAATATCTCGAGAACTATGCATCAGATCGAAACAAGTGGGTAATGAAAGTTGTTTGTTGCGAAGAGGTACATCCAATGATACCAAACTCGACTTCTCACTTCCACCCCTTGGGGGTGAGGGTGAGAGAAGATAAAAAAACTTAAACAGGAACCCCCATTTTTCATCGCAGATTTGGATTCTCCATAAAAAAATACATAAATTTGACCTAGGAGTTTTTGAATTTGGTTCACAGATGGCGCTGTAATGGACAAAAATCCATTTTTGATCCGATGCATAGTTCTCGAGATATTTCAATGTCTTCAGATAAAATGACCACTCTGTATGTAAAAAAAAAAAACAACGCAATAATATCCCTCAAGGAGTTCCTTGACAAAATTCCTCGCCACGAGTCCAGATCCAGGAGCCAAAGTACACAAGCAACCTCCCTAATCGACCCACTCGACGCATTCAAATCGCTCTCGTCGCCGTACACGCGCCCGATCGCAGGAGCGAAACGACCCTGTTAATTAAAATCGATGATAAACCGAACCCTGGCGGATCCCTAATGGGCCCCAATAACGAATTATCGGCGCCACGCGGGTATCACCCCAATTATTTCACCGATTACCGTACTCGTTAAGGGGATGTCAATTAACGGGACAGCATTCAGCGCACCGACGCGTCCGACCTTCCCCGAAGTTCCTCAGGTGGTATCCTGCAAGAAATGCCGAACCTTCGACGGGGCAGGACCGTAGGTAGAACGACCTTACGGTTTTCTGTATTAGGTAGAGGCTGCTTCTTGCGAGCGAGCCGTTTCCGAGTATCAAGAGACGGCCCACCGCGCCACTCGACGCTCCGCGGGGTGTACCTGAAGAGAAGTTCCTCAAGAAGTTTCTGAAAGGCGTTCTCTCGCTCTCGAGTACCTGGGGAAGTGAGTGACCTCCGAGACCCGCCGCGAGATCGGGCTCGCTTCCTCGTACGCAAACGGAATCGAAGATACGGAACGGACAGAGGAGCGCGGTTGGCAGCTGAACGCGTTTCGAGATCTATCGATCCTGGAGTAAGGTACCGAACCCCGGCGCAGTTGCTAACGTGACGCATAAGAGGGATTTATGCGCCGGCTTAGGCTTACTCCGTTCTCAATTCTTGAGCGTGGGTGACGGCCGAGGACTGCGAGTATTGCGTTTAACGAGGGAGGGAGGGCAGAGGGGAGAATAAGGTATTAGAGTGATCGAAAAATTCGTTCGGTTAGTGGCGATACTTGTCTGTTTGCAGATTGGGTGGTTATTAACCGACTTCGAAAAGGAGGAGGTTACTCAATTCTACATGTATATTTTTAACCCCTTGCACTCGAGAGGTGACTCTCAGTTTCTCAGCGGTCTCAGTCACCACTAGGTTTTCTGTGGTTTTAATTTCTTTGGAACTCGAAGTGCCAATAAAATGATTGTCGTTGAGGCAAAAGTGACCTGATTCTCAAATCTCAAATTAGAGATCTCATTTTCGAAGTCTATATAATCTTAGCATTCGTGGTAATAGAGTGCTAAGAAAGCGTCTCGAGTTGCTGGTAGATACCAGAAAAGAAGGCCTCCAGTGCAAAGGGTTAAATCAGAATGCAAAGAGTTTTCTTTCCTATATATTTCCTAATTTAATAGGGAGATATTATTTCGACCCTGGGAGGACCTCCAACATTTTTGGAACACCCTGTATAATGGCTCTGATAACCAATTGTTAACTTGACGGGGAGTTTCATAAATGCGGAATCATGAATTTGTTCGAAAGAGGGAGATGGATCATGGAAAAAAATGGAGAATGTGTTATAGAGTAGGAGGCTGTTCTATATACTGGTGGAACAAGGGAAGATGGGGTGATTCTATATGAAAAAATAAATACGAAAATGTAGAATAAAAATTTTTCTTGCGAGGCTTCATTTTCGTGCACTTGATCATGACTCATGATTAGACTGCGGATCTTTACGCATTTATAGGAAATTTGAATGTGCAAAAAACTACAAAATGCAAACAATATGCAAGAATATAAAAAAGATTGAAAGTAAAGTTCATGTTGTAATGTTTGCAGAATAAAATAAATTCCTATTTAGCTTCAATTTTTGTAGGCACATTCGCGAAGATTTTATTTTGCACAAAGATCCGCAGTCTACTCATGATCATGAATAAATATGTATAGGATTCGTTAATTTGGCGAGTTTGCAGAAATTATTCTAAGGGTGAGATGTTAAAGAGAATACATCTAGATAGAAATTTGTTTATAGTTCTTTAAGATATATTTTGTCATATATTTAAATTTCATTAATAAAAATTATTATTTAATATCTTACAAAAAACACACAAGAAAGTGTTCGTTTTAATTTTCCTGACTGCGACTAACCCCTTAAGTTAGCGCGAATAGAACCTGCACTTTATCCTCACTCTTGCCGCGGCTCAGCTACGCGCGATTTTGTCGCACGAGACACGCTCCTCGACCCTCGCTCTTATTAACACAGACTGGAGAAGTGCTCTCGCTTGATAGAGAAACGTTTTCACCGACTACATACACAAGATCATGCCCCATGCTACGTCCAATTAGTCGGCTCTCTTCCTTAGTCAACGTTGCTCGCACGGACACTTCGCTTTGATCGATAATTAGCTCGCTCGAATGCTCGATCTTGTCTCGATCTTATCCAATTACAGTCGTACTTGATAGTCTTCGCCATTCATTGCGTTCGCTACCCTCGCACGCGTTGACTAGCTACCATTTTGCACGGAATTTTGTGTTCCTTTTAAGCAGAGAATTATCTTGATCTCGACTTTCCACTCATCCCTCATGGAACAGCAATTTCTTGCAAATAGTAATCATTTCGTTTAATTTACTTGTAATTTATTTCAGATCATTTCGATATACAGCATAGATTTACTCGCTTCACCCTTACAATAATTTTTGCAAATTGGCCAAATCAATGAACACTATTCAGATTTATTTTCTTCTAACTTCCTACTTTCTAATCATTTTTAGGTGCCAGGAAAAGTGTACACAGCCAGCCTAACACTATAATAAAGAACAAGCAACCGAATAATTTGTACAATCTTATCAAATCATTGAATCCTATCTAGATTTATTCTCTTCGCCACCTGCCTTCAAAATAATATTTTCAATCCTACCAAATTTACGTACCCTATCCATATTTATCCTGTCTAACACCTCCCCATGACAATAAATCACTCCCTTACCGAAAAGCCCAGTGAGCCATAGATCACGTGCCTGTGAACACGTTAAACGTATTTCGAATAATAAACACTTCTACAACATCCAACGCGAAAAAAAAGACAAATCCCGAAAGTGTGAAATCGTTAATGAATCAATTTTCGAGTAAACAAGCGGCCGAGCACAAAGGCGCCGCGCTATGGAGTCACGAGCGCTCGCGATTTTCCGCGCGGACAGCCGTTCAAATTAATAATCATGCGCGCGATATGATCTCTCTCTGGAGCTCCGCGCGAACCGACGCTAATGCCCCGATGTAAATTAGTGGAATCATGCCGCGCCGCGAATTAGACGTGCTTGCACACCTTGTAGAGACGGTATCGGGACGATCGCGCACGATTCTGGACCTGCAATTTGCCGGCGTGAAAGTAATTGACCGCTCGAAAGCAATCGGTAGGCAATCACTCGCAACGATTTCGCATTATCGCGATGGAAGCGTGTTCGATCGATTGAGGCGAGAAGAACGTTTGGAATTGCATCGTTCGTCTATTGTTGTTATCCTAAAGTCACGGGAGAGGAGTTTTCTAGGAAGGGGGAAGAAGGAAGGAGGGTTGCTCGAATCGACGTTTTGAAATGCTAAGATAAAATACCCGGTACTTGAATACCATAAAAAATTGTATCAACACTCGAACAATTTCGTTGCACTGGTAAGGTATGATTATACTGGTTATGGTGGTAACATAATCAATTTGAAACATGTTGAAACATACGATTCCCCGTTAAACGCAATTCTTGTCGAGTATGTTTTCTATTGTAATGACTCATTGAGATAAAATACGTCTCAAATTCAGTTTCCTATCGCAATATTCATTCATAAATTCCAAGATAATTAATTTGAAACACGTCGAAGTATACAATTGTCCGTAAAATAAAGTTATTGTTTTAATTGGGTTAATATTTATTTGCCAAAGACGAAATCATAACCTTCCTTCAGTATGTACTTTGAAATATGTCGCTGTTTATTTTACATGCTTTCCATTGAGGTCTAAAGGGTTTTATAGAGGCTCTAGGTTTTGTTTTCTAATAAAACAGAAATGGTACATCAGATATACTTCATTTCTGTGGAAAAGTATGGAGGATTATAATTGTATGTGAAAGATTATGTTTACGTATCATCGAGGCAACGTTGACAGGCGTATTTTGTTATTAAAAAGCAAGATCATAATGCCTCTCTTAATAAGTTGAAAACATGTCTTTAGAAGAAATTAATAATTATTCAACTGAGACAAGCAATCCTTTTAGGGCAATACCGCTGATACGCAAAAGAGTAAGATGTTAGATGCTAGATAGAATTCATTAATTTGACAAGATTGTAAAAATTATTTTGGGAGTAGGAGATTGAAGAGAATAAATATATGCAGGATTCATTAATTTGGCGAGTTTGGAAAAAATATTCTAAGGGTAGCACGTGAAATAGAATAAATCTAAATAGGATTCATTAAATTGGCGAATTTGCAAACATTATTTTAAAGATAAGACATTGAAGAGAATAAATTTGGGTAGGATTTATTAATTTGGTAAGATTGTCAAAATTATTTTCAAGGTAAGGAGGTGAAGAGAGTAAATATGTATAGGATTCATTAATTTGGCGAGTTTGCGAAAATTATTTTAAAGGTATGACGTTGAACAGAATGGGATTAATTAATTTAGTGAGGTTGGAAAAAATATTTTAAGGGTGACACGTTAAATAGAATAAATCTAAATAGGATTCATTATATTGGCGAATTTGCAAACATTATTTTAAAGATAAGATATTGAAGAGAATAAATCTGGACTGGATTCGATAGATCGAAAATTTGTTCAACTATTTCTAAATAATGCAACTCGTGCTTAGCTCATTATTTCAGAGAGATCAACCCAAAAAATGACAGAGGGGAAAGAAGATTCGCGAAAAGAAAAAAATTTCTTTCAACCCTTCATCATGTCTCATGGTACACAGGGTGTTATAAACATTCCAGAAGGGACCTTCGATGCAATTGACTTCGAGCCCCGATAAGTCCTGATTGTATCTCTAAAATCTGAAGTAAAAGAAGTATTCGCAGCCGATACATCGGTAACCAGGGAATACAAAGCCTTGAAACGCGAAAGGGTCAACGACAGGGTGGGTGGAAAGTCGACAGGAATAGAACGCTCTATAACCAGTCGGCCGGTTACTTCGCAGTTTCTGAGATTACGAAGCTCCTCGAGGGCTCTGACAGCGGGTGGAAAGTGAGAATGTGGGTCAGCGACTGCGAACTGCCCGTGGAACACGAGATACGAGCCCTCGTTAGCAATACAGTGTTGAGGTACCTTTCAAAAGCCCACGGCAAGTGCACAAGTGGAAGAAAGAACCGGAAAACAGATATCGGATTGAGAACGAGGAGACTGCTAGAGTTAATCCGTTCGTGTACCCATCGTGTCTCGAGTAGAGCTCCTCGACATCTCGGAACGAACGAGAACCTCGAAATCGAAGAGGAGATCGCGGCGAATCCGCCAGAGAACACAAGACTCTTCTGCAGTGGTCGGCAACCTATGGCTACGGGTCAATCGATGACCTGCGATGTCATAACAACCGACCAATCAATCAAGTACGTTATCGAAGAAGTCATTAGGTAGAATTGAGAGAGATTTGTTTCTATTATTTTTAATTGAAGAAGCTTTCGTTTTGGTGTCGATTACTGCTGCATTCCTTCAGCAGTTTTTACAATACAGCGACTTTAACATTCCTGCTGCCATGTCCAATGTTAGTTTTAATATTCGAATTTGCCTGTATAGCTTCAAGATTAACACTTCATTTAAAAAATGACTTCAACTTTAACATTCATGTTTTCTTGTATAGTGTCAAAGTGCACATTTCTTTTTCCTGTATAATTTCAAATTTAATATTCCTATTTTTCTGTACAACTTTAAGTTTAATATTCCTACTTTCATAAGTGACAACAATTTTAACATTCCTGTTTCCATGGATAACTTGAAATTTAACGTTTTCATTTGTCTGTATAACTTCAAAGTGCACATTCCTTTTTCCTATATAATTTCAAATTTAATATTCCTATTTTTCTGTACAACTTTAAGTTTGATATTCCTACTTTCATAAGTGACAACAATTTTAACATTCCTGTTTCCATGGATAACTTGAAGTTTAACGTTTTCATTTGTCTGTATAACTTCAAAGTGCACATTCCTTTTTCCTGTATAATTTCAAATTCAATATTCCTATTTTTCTGTACAACTTTAAGTTTAATATTCCTACTTTCATAAGTGACAAGAATTTTAACATTCCTGTTTCCATGGATAACTTGAAATTTAACGTTTCCATTTGCCTGTATAATTTCACATTGAACATTCTTATTTTACTATATAATTTCAAATTTAATATTCTTATCTTTCTGTACAACTTCAATTTTACCATTCCTCTTTTAATGGATAACTTCAAATTCAACATTCCTATTTTCTTGTATAATTTCTACTTTTATCTTCCTATTTTCCTATATATATATAACTTCAACTTCAATATTCCTATTTTCCTGTATGTATAACTTCAACTTTAATATTCCTATTTTCCCATATAACTTCATATCGAACATTCCTATTTTCCTGTACAACTTCAAATTGAACATTCCTACTTTCCCGTATAATTTCAAATTTATCCTATTTTCCAATATTTTCCTTCAACTTTAATATTCCCGCAATTTCACAAATGACATAAACTTCAACAGTCTCCCATGTTCAACTTTAACGTTAACACTCCCAATCTTACTTTTCCAATTACTTGCACCGTAGCAAATATTACAAACGACGAACTCATACGCGATCGTAATCCACTCCAGAAACCGTTCTTAATATTCCAAATTCTAAAAATCCTCACCGTTATTATCGAACTGGATCATCGAGCATCGGTCGTCGGCCGCAATATCGCATTTGTAAACAGCGCCGCCTCTGTAAACGCCGACTTGCTGAGTTTGGGCCTCCGGTGCACCCACGATCGCCCTGCAAAAGGAAGCGTTCAAATAACGTGAAATCCCACGAGAAATGGAAACACGCGCGAGGTGGAGAAAAGGGAAAACAAAGATTGCACGCGAAATGAAGAAATTGCATAATTACTCGGTTGGTTTATATTGCTAGTTCATCGTTCGACGTTTGTTATCGCATCGTTAAGGAAAGACGATGATGCGAACGTATTTCCGAGATCGAGGTCAGTGGTCACGAGCTATTTTGAACAGTGGCGCAAGACTCGGTAACTGATCCGACCAACCGACGAGTTATTAAACCAGGTAACACAGTTGCTACCGCAATTTTTATTCGTTCGACGGAATACGGAACGCAGCGGTGCTTCGTGATGACCGTATCGTTCTAACAAAATTCTAGACTGAGGGAATGTTTAGTGCCGGTAAGAACTGCGTTTACTGTGGAAATTTGGTTTTGAGGGGGCAAACCACGTTAGAAAGCATTTTTTTTTTCAGAGAAGAATTTATGTAAAATTTATTTGACTTTGAGAATATTTTAGGTATATCTTAAAGTACATTTGGTATTTTTTACAATTCATTTCACACGGAAATCTTAACGATATCAGTACGTTCCTTTAAGTCTGGTATCAGTGGGAATTCTAAAGGTTTTATTTTTAGAGCTTTCCATTTTATAAAAAAAATTCACGAAAAATACGTGATATTTAAAATAAATAATATTTTCAAATACATGATATCTTTTATTGTAGAAAATGGGTAATAAGGAGGAAAACCACATTAGGAAGCCAAGTATTAAATGGTCCCCGAAATAATTTCTTTCCAGAGAAGAATTTATGTAAAATTTCTTTGACTTTGAGAATATTTCATGTATATTTTGAATTACATTTAGTAATTTTTATAATTCATTTCACACAGAAACCTTGACGATACCAGTTCGTTCGTTCGAGTCTGGTATCAGTGGGATTTGTAAGTTTTTATTTTTAGAGCTTTCTATTGTATAAAGAAAAATTCACGAAGAATACATAATATTAGGCCACCTAATTTGGTGTTCAGCCTTTAAGTTACTGGTATAGTAATCCGTTTTCGGGTGAAAATAAATATGTAAACCTAACAGGTTGGTAAATGTTTCAAATGAATTCTAAATTGAACAAATACTTAATCTCAGAAAGAAATATAAGAGTATAAATTATCGATAACGAATATAAATTCCATAAATTAATAAATGTTCCAACAGCAATTTACATTGTAGAAACATTTTATTGCTGGGAACAAAGGACAAGGTTTATTGAGCTCTTAGCGATCTATTTCTAGTTAGTCCTGAGTACTAATTTACATGAAAATTTATGTGTTAAGGCTTTAATCGAGTATGCAATTACTCGAATTCTAGAATAAACGGAATTACAGAGGAAAACGATCGTTTTAAAGTGGAAATATCGTATCAGAATAATTGTGAATGAATCGTTATCTTATCTCCGCCGTTAGGCGAGCCATCATTTAATTACGAGCCTAAAAGTAGCGTCAGCGTAATGAAAGTCCGACGCGTTCAATTATTTTAACGATCGCCTTATCTGCTTAATTGTCTATTGTGTTTATTGACTTGAAATTTAACGTCTAGCCCACTTTTCTAATGAAGTCCTCCTCCCAGAACTTCGCGCGCTATATCGTCATTAGAATTACTGAAAAGAAATTGAGGGATGTGTCAATAAGGGGGCAGCTCCATTTTTTCAAATGTTTGGGAAATTAAAAAAGAAAACGTTTTAAAATTCGGATTTTTGAAAATTTCTTTCTTTTTCTCTTTCATATCATAGCACAGGTACTTAATTATGAAAGTATGTCGTTTATCCTTTTGGGAGTTGGGAGGAGAGTTAATGTTTGGAGCTGGCTCTTTATTGCGCCCCGTTCTAAAAAAAACCCTGAAATTTAAGGGATTTTTCACGTGTTTATTTTATTCTTAAAACATTTGGCAATAAAAGCAAAAAATCCATAATACAAAAAATAGTAAAATTAGCGCAAAAATTATTCTTCTTCCTGCTCTGTCTCTGTCAAATCGAGATCATCAGTTTTTCTAATGACCGGAGCTGTCTCCTTCTTCCACCACGAAAAAGAATTTTTTAAATCCGTGATTATATTCTAACCTCAACACCATAAAAAATGGAGCTCCGCCTTTATTGCAGCACACCCCTAAATTGTATTCTAAATGAAGTGGAAATGGCGTGAGCAATAATAAGGTTACCTTGAATTTTTTTAATGACAAATATTTACTCAAAACATGAAAACAGATAAAACACCATTTCTGCTCTATTGCGAGTATTCTTAACGAATTGGAGTTACTGGAACTTGACCACGTAACGTGCAGCCATAGAATTTCCAAACCATCGACCTTGCTTATTACGTTCTCGACTACCTTGAACTTACTTGGCGAAAGTTTTTTTCTGAGTGGATATTTAAATGGCAGCTGAATTTCAATGCAACTTATTCTTGTATTATACTTGCGTAACAATCCCATAAATGTCTGAATATTCTTATTGTGTACGCTTCATTAACAATTATTAGAAGGAAAAGAAAGGGAAAAAGAATTCGTGTCGGAGAGTCAACGCTTGTTTGCTTCTTCACTAAACGTCTTATTTAGTATACGGTCGCTTCTGCTTGAAATCGCAAGTGCTCAAAGTAGCGCACTAACCCATTTTTTGGCCAAAAAATAAATAGTAAATTGTTAATGAAAGTGAAAGTTTATATTAAATGAAAAAAAAACCCTACTTACTTCTGTAGCCAATAGTATATATATTATAAAATTTGTTGGCTATTTGTTCCAAATGTTATACACAACGAGAAAACCGTCCTCTTGTGAAGGCGTTTAAAAAAGAAGTCAATTTTGAAAACTCGCTTTGTCGCCGCCAATATGTACTAAAATTATGATACAACAATTTTTGTTTGTACTTCAGAATGTGTTAAATAAGCACTGTAAGAAGTAATCCTATTTCTTTTGCGATACTCTCAAAATAAATGATCAAAGTTAGGTCTTTTTTCAGCCTCCAGAGTTGTGTTACACAAATAGTTTATTTTACTCTGCAAATATTATAACATGAACTTTACTTTCCATGTTTATTGTATGCTTCCATATTGTGTGCGTTTTGTAATTTCTTAAACATCCAAATTTTCTATAAATACATAAAAATCCGCAGTTTAGCAATAAGTGTTCGTACAGAAACCATTTATTTTAAATTGCTTGCTGTACGAATACTTCTTACACTGACTGTATTTTCGATCACTATGGCAACCTTCCGTCTTATTATTATGGAATGAAATGTTTCACAGTAAACAAATAAAAATATATGTTCGATCGAACGACCGTCGTAAATAAATCGCTGCATCCTGTCGCTTTTTACGTCATCCCAGGAAAAAAATACAGTGCTTCTGCTTTTAAAGCTTCAACTCAACAAAGAAACAATAATTTGTATGTTAGATCGTGTCTCGATTCCTGCGTTTAGCTTAAGGGTCGAAAATAAGAGCAGTCATGGTGCTCTTGGAAAAATAGCTTTCGGATATTGCTGCCTTCGTCGAGGTTGATAAATGATGCGAAACGTTTTATCGCCGAGCATGGTTTATATAGAAAACGTTCTTCGAATATATCGACAGGGGACAAAATACCGTTCTCTGCTTCGAATAAAAGCAATGCTATCGATTTCTCTCGCACGATATTGATAATTTCTTTTAAAGTGATTAGCAAATTCTCTCACAGTATTCGTGTGAATGTATCAACATTCTTCAACTCCTCAACATTTTTCAACTCTTCAACATACTTTTCGTAAGCAGTAGTCATAAAAAGTGACCACTATAATGCGTGAGATTTATGTCTGCATCGATTCGAAATGGAATTTCGTTCCAGGCGTAAATCTTCCAATAGAACCACGAGGCTCTAGACAATCTATCAATTTTATTGCTCGGCCAGAATTGAAAAAAACCATAGTCCCGTTTAATCGACGACGCGGAATTTTCCAATCCTCGCGCAGATTGCAAAAGGTCTTAACTGTTATAATATAAAGAATACTAGAAATGTGGCTTGCGAATAAATAATATCTATTATGACCGATTGAACTGAACAATTCATTAAAATGATAAAGTCCATAAATCCAAATAATCTTTAATTTCTTTAATTAAAGAAGGTATTCTTATATTTCTTTAAATTCTTTATATTTTTTAATATTTTTCACTTAAGCAAAAACCTTCTGAATAATATTGTAACATTCTCCAAACTAATCCTGCTGTGGTATTACACTTGAACAATTTATTAAAATGACAAAGTCCATAAATCCAAATAATATTATTATCTTTAATTTATTTAATCAAAGAATGTACCTCCAATTTAATAAAGTTATATAGATATCTCAAATCTGAAAACATTATACAATTTAATAATGAGTAACATGTTTGTTAAAATATCTATGATCGTACGTGGCAAAGAGTCAAAGATCAAAAGCTGCTCGTTCGATTCCTGGCGGTCGACGCGAGATGAACTTGAAACGAACTGTGCGTCTTTTGTCGGAAGCCCCGTGGTCGTTATTTGAAATGTAAAAACGACATCATTTACGGTGCAACCTTGGCATACTCTAGCTTCTAGGCTGCAACGACGACGTACCGCGTGTATAGGTAAAAGTCGCACGAGCGTGCAAAGTGCCGCGCGTGAAACGCCTGGAAGGAGAGGAGCAACGATTATGCGAGTTATGTAAGCGATTCGTAAGTCTGCGCAACGCGCCACCGGAATCGCGAACAGTCGCCTCGATGACAATAAACGACGAGGAGCGGCAAATTGCACGGACGAATCAATTAACGTGGTCGAGACTTTAAACGAGGTTTCCACAGGTTCGCTTTGAAATGAATCACGAACGATCAACGACTCGTAACCGATTGCACAGTAATTAATAAAACATTACGTTTGTTGCTACGATTGAGCTTAGCAGTTTGATCGCACTAAAGGTGTATCTTGTTTGATCGTTTACTTTAAACGTTTGGATTTAATTCGTGGTTACCACTGGTTCGCTTTGAAGAGAATGATAGAAGCAGTTAGATTTTGATACGTTTACTGACAGACAAATATTACTGAAAATTTCTGCTAGGATTAAATATTATTTAGACTATTGGGGACTACATAATCAAACATTAATGGTGGTATTTCTTTTCGTAACTTCGACAACATTCGTGAATTTCATTTTAATTCATTCTCTTTGATGCTTAATGTATAGGTGACAGAAAATAGAATTTTCATATTTGGTTAAAAGAGAATTCAATTACAATTAAACTTCTATTTCACCATAATTCAATTGCAGATAAACTTCAATTCCACCAGAATACAATTACAAATAAAGATCATTTGCATCAGAATTCAATTGCAGATAAACTTCAATTGCACCAGAATTCAATTGCAGATAAACTTCAATTGCGCCAGAATTCAATTGCAATTAAACGCCAATCGCACAGGAATTCCAAATGAACTTCAATTGCACCAGAATTAAACTGCAACTTTCAGATTTCAATTGTTTAGGTCTTCGGTGAAAAGCACTCGTATACGTATGTCAAACAGTTTATAAAAATTAATTATGCATCTTTTTTTCATCTGGTTATTATATTTATTTTCTTAATATCGTATTATTGGAACCTATTTCCGATATGTTAGAGAAAAAGACAATTATTTGCAAAAGGATATTTATTTAATGTCAAATTTGTATAGAACATTTTTTTCCTAAAAAGCAATATTTTACGAGTTGTTTTCGAAGAACTGGTTTTCTATATGATTTTTACCAGTTTTAACAGAAAAATCGTATATCAAACTGTATTATTCGATAAATATTATCCATTCAAGCTTGACTGTCAAGACATTTTTGTCGGGTTCTTCAAAACTGTGCACTTCATTTTTTTCTAAAAAAAATGTGGTAGTTAATGAAAAATACTCTTGAAAGGAAATAAAATTGTTCTCGTGTATTTCAAATGTAAAATCGTATTTCAAATGCAAAATCGTATTATCATGTATTATCACTCTTTCGGTCAACACTCATAGAAAAAAAAAAAAACATTGCTCTAACATGACACACCTTAGTATGCACAATACGTGCATATTGCTCGATAAAAATGTGACAATCATAGTACAGAGCAAAGTATGCACGAAGTAAGCAGCGAATGTGGGAACGCGAGTGAATTCGAGGGGACAGAAATTGCACAAGGATGGAAAGGAAATACTGCAACGAGGGAAGAAAAAAAAAAACGGATAATGATAGCGAGAGAAAAGAAAGAGATTTCTAGGCGTTTGTATTCGCGGTATCCTGTGGGACCGGTTCGCCCCTGCATTCCCGTTCTGGTGCATGCGTCACATATCGGTGACTGTAGTTCCTCACAATTGCAAAAAAGAACGAGGAGAGAAAGAAAAAAAGAAGAGAGAAGAAGGAGAGAAAAATGCAGTGGGCGAGCTTAAGTCCTCATCAGGTACAACCCACGTTTGCTATTAACGTGGCACGGCCGCGAATTCGACGGACATCGAGGTCGTAAATGTATCGAATTTCGTCGACCCAAACGGCTTCGTGTAATGCTGAATAACGAAAATGAATCTCGCTTGCTCGTCCATTGTTAGACCTTGCAGCTCTCCGAAATAACTAATTTTAAACAGGACGCCTGGTATCCCAATGATCGGGCCGCTATTTCCGATGTTAACAGTTGGTCGATGTTTGAGGATTCCAATGCTTACCATTCGAGAGGTAAACGAAGGCTGGCTTCGCGCTGAACTTTGCTCATGTTCAGGAGCTAACTAACCTTTCCGTGGAATTCGATTTTAGAACAGGTATGCATTGTGAGTTAGAATTCTGTGATTCTACTGGATGCATTCTTACAGGGGTTACAATGTTGCCGCTATAGTTGGAGATTCAGTTGAAGCAGTTGCTAATGGATACCTACCCTCTCTACTCTGAATCATATCAGACTCTAATTTAGTAATACATTGTGTAGTAATAATCGTTTTCTTGTGGGTGGAGTAATAGAGGAGATCTGGAGCTCAATCTAATTTTCGTAAATGGAATGCTATATTTTTTATACGAGAATATGGTAGAGCATCTAATTATAAATAAAAAAAGTATGGACCTTTATTAGCCCTAAACTTAATATATTACGTGTAATTTCACTTATTAGCCCTAAACCTAATAGATTGCGTGTAATTCCACTTTATTACTTGAAAATTTTTTGATTACCAAAATAAACTCTTTTATTTTACGTTTTACATTATCAAAATAAAATATTTTATTTGCTGAAATTTTATACCCCGTTTGAAATACTATTTTATTTACATTCTGAAGAATCTATTACTTAAAGTAGTATTTAAAATATTTTCTCTACAAACATCACCCACCTCTGATCCGGAGGAACACACAGTTCCATTAAATTTCGCTAGCAGGGTGCGTTCGCGAGCTAATTTAGAAGACGCTAAATCACTGCACCTGCGCGGCGGTCGATGCAGCTGCAGGCGTTCATTAGCACGTAGCAAGGTCGTGGTATCCAATAAATCTAAACCAGTCAAACATAACTGACGTGCTACCGTGTACGGTTTGCTGCTACCGAGAAAAGTGTATTTGCATTTTCGTCGCAATTTCACTGGCACTTCTGCTGAACCGCTGAGCAGGTTAGGCTACGTTCGTGCCAGGATAGTGGTCTATCCGAATGACAACGGTATGTTGCAACTGATATCACGTTTCGTGAATGTCGTTCGTGTTTGCATTGTTCAAAGAATGCAAGTATGCAGTTTATTCGTGGGATGCATTCGTGTACCGTAGCCGAAATGTCATTGTAATCTTTAATTCTCCCTATTGAGTTTCTTGCAATCAAAGATTTTGATTTATTGGAATTTATCAAGATGTCAATCTTTCTTTTAACGCACATGCAGTAGTATGGACACTTTCGATACTGTATAAAATAAATAATAATAGGACTTGAGTCGTAAAATGGGGAAAAAATTAATGCTTTTTGGAGCGAAAAAAAGGAAACACTGAAGTGTCGAAATTTGAACAATTAAAGTTTCTTTTACGAAAAATCAAGAAATTTTATAGAAGACGAATTTAAATATTTTGTTTTGAATTCTTTCCGTAGAATTCATTCAAAAACGCACGTTTTGAAAAGAAACGTCTAATTTGATCAATTTTTAGCAGAGCTATAACTATTTGGAAAAAGGCCACGTTTTTTTTCAATTCATAACTCTTTTTTGATTTAGTAGAAACATCTGCAAAAATTCACACAAAGATATCTGCCAAAAGAATGTCTGCCAAATCAAAAATGGTCCGGTCCAAAAGTGGTCGATATGGCTTGGAATGCCCCAAGTACATACGATTTCTTAGAGTACATCTAATGTTTCATAATTTATTAGAATATCTGATTTTTGTCGCAACAATTTATCAAGTTGTGCCAAAAATTTCTACCGTGTTATTAATAAATTGTTCCCGTTATTTTATATTTCGTATTACATTACTAAATTGTGAACAATCCATTTTGCCCTATTGCTGTTATGTAAATAAATGCCAATTGCACCAGAATACAATTGCACCAAAATTCAATTGCAAATAAACTTGAGGTGCAGCAGAATTCATTTGCAAATAAACTTTAGTTGCAGCAAAATTCAATTGCGCCAGAATTCAACTGGAAACAAACGGCAATTACACCAGAATTCAGTTGTAAATAAATGGCAATTGCACCAGAATGTTATGACATTATCTACTTATAAGAGATAAAGTTGTCTATTTGCCGTAAACGCTGTTACACAGAAAAACTGAGTGCAACTCACAAACTCTTGTGACAAGTTAATACAAGTTTGTATACGACTTAAGGTTGTTAAACTTCTTTTTAATAAACATCCAGTTTCACCTCAAATTATTTGGGAAAGCTCAACACTCGTTCCCAAATATTTGTATCCGACTTTCGCGGCGATCTGCACGAAATACTTAAAAAGAAAGAAAGAAAAACTTCTCTTGAGTTACGATTCTATTGTGTGCGGTTACTAATAAGGCGACGACAATTACCTTAACAGGGTACTGTTTACAAACCTGAATCGCCCATCGAGGCTCTGAAATGGCGATTGGCTTCAAACCCGTCATTTTTATCGTCAGGTGTTCGACACCATACAAATAAAAAGGGCATCTAAATTGTTCTTTAAACTGGACCTGGCATTGTATATCAACGCAATTCAACTTTCCCTCGATGTCAGGTTGCCATGTCCTCGCTTAACCTGTCTCTCGCAGCGGACCATCTTTGCCGCCTACTGTCACAACTAACCGGGAGATTGGCTCACCTGAGTCCTATCGTCGAATACCGTTTTATGAGAAGTGATAACGGTGTAAATAACGGGGACAGGTTACGAGAGGAAAATTGGCGAACCGGAAAGATAAGGAATCGAGTGAGGTGTTACAAGAAAAATGAATACAAATTGCAGATTTCATCAAACCTGAAGCTGTGTCAAACTGAATTTTAACACTAATTTTTAGAAAAGATTAAGAAATGAAGCAGACAATTGGTAGCAATCGAAATAGGGCTCCAGATTGCACCAGAATTCAACTGGAAACAAACTTCAATTGCACCAGAATTCAACTGAAAACAAACGGGAATTACACCAGAATGGAATTGTAAATAAACGACAATTGCACCGGAATTCAATTGCAAATAAACTTCAATTGCACCAGAATTCAATTGCAAATAAACGTCAACTCCATCAGAATTCAATTGCAAATAAACGTAAATTTTACCAGAATTCAATTACACTTAACATTCAAGAAGAACCAAAGGTCTATCCATGTAAAACACATCCCCATGAATCTATAGAGTCAACAGAATACACGTGCAGTAGAATTCAGTTGCAATTAATCTTCGATCAAAGAGAAATTCAATTGCAGTATACTTTTAATTGCAGTGGAGCGCAATTGCAGCAGAATTCAATTACAATTGATCGATCAATTGATGGAAAACGTAGACGATAAATACCCAACACCCATCTTCGGCGTGGACGGGGCGCAATGGGCCCATAAATAAATCCAACGGGGCCATCGTTGAAACGGGAACCCCTCTGAAAAGTCGCGACAACACGGAACTCTCTTGCCTTTTGCGCGAATCCACTATTCGCTGTTTGTACCACCGTTGAGCGTGAAAAAAATGCCGACGCGTATCGCGCCGGAAAAATCGCGCGCTGTTTAATCCGTCCCGCATGAATTAGAGAGCGTGTCGTCGGCGCGTAATTCAAGACTCCGCTCGTCGCAGGCCAGAAGCGAATATCGGCGTCCCTTTATTCGCGGCACGCGAGGCCATCGTATTGACTTATATCGCGACGCGACGCCGGACAGACGCGCATTTGTAATCCCGTATTTGGCAAAATCGGACGGCTCCATTCGCGGCGCGTTGCTCAATACAACGGGGCCCCGTCCGTCCCGTTTCCACCAGGAATCTCGTGGCTTTGATCTCTGAAAACGCGACGGATCCGCGCGCGTACGTTGCTCACCGACAAATTTATATATAGTGGGTGTTCCACCGTTGCGTGGGAAGCTTTGCAAGGTGGAACTACGAGGCACGGCGAGAAATTCTCGCGCCAACGCGTTTCTCGCCGAGATACTTCGGTAATACGGAACTTTGGATTTTTTTTTTCAAGTCTACAGGTTCATGGGGGATGCGTCTAACGTGGGTAGATATTTGATTGTTCTTGGGGATTAGGTGCACTTGAAGTTTATTTCCAGCTGAATTCTAGTGCAAATATATTCTGGTGCGATTGAAGTTTGTCTCCAGCTGAATTCTGGTGCAATTGATGTTTTTTCCAGTTGAATTCTGGTGCAAATATATTCTGGTGCGATTGAAGTTTGTTTCCAGCTGAATTCTGGTGGAAATATATTCTGGTGCAATTGATGTTTTTTCCAGTTGAATTCTGGTGCAATTGTATTCTGGTGCACTTGAAGTTTGTTTCCAGCTGAATTCTGGTGCAAATATATTCTGGTGCAATTGATGTTTTTTCCAGTTGAATTCTGGTGCAATTGTATTCTGGTGCACTTGAAGTTTGTTTCCAGTTGAATTTTGGTGCAAGTGAGGTTTATTTGCCAATGAATTCTGCTGCAACTCAAGTTTATTTGCAATTGAATTCTGGTGCAATTGAACTTCGTTTCCAGTTGAATTCTGGTGCAATTGAAATTTGTTTCCACTTGAATCCTGGCGCAATTGAATTTTCGTTCAAATAAAAATGAAATTTATAATTCTTATAACGCCACGTCGCCCACATGTGGGTGACAATGATTTTCATTGTAGAATTAAATAAACTAATTCTGAATCTAAGGTGTTAACAAAAATTAATCTACATGGGATTAGTGATTTGTTAAGAGGTCGCAAAAATAAGAACTACCGCAAATACTACACTATATCATTTGTAATATCATAAAAACAAAATCCTAGCCTCTTACTAGGAGTATTCACGATTATTAGTCTGGCAGACAAATGATAAATGGTCGTTAAATAAAAACATCCGATTATTGTATCGCGTAATTTGCTTTACAATGTACATTTTGCAGTGTAATCAAAATAAACTATGACAGGCCAAATTGGTGTTGCTCGCGGCCCGTTGTTTGAAGATCCCTACATTAAACGAATGAAAACTCTCACGGATCGTGAACATCACTCAAGGGCAATCATTATAGATTCGTGCAGGAAACTGCCTAACATGTTCGAGAAATCGGTTGGCTGATCCGTTACTTGGATCTCTTGTACCACGGATTGGTAAAGCATTTCAACGTATACCGTGGGTGTTGAAACAATGAAGCTTAGAATCCTTCGCCAGTAATGATCGAGTAGATTCAAGGCTATGAATCGAGCAGGCTGGGTGACTGATTGCTATTATAGATACAGCCTTTAGCTTCTCGGTTAAGGTGAAGTGAAGTGTATAAATTGAATCGCAAGGAAATCATAGCGTTGTAACAAAAGCAAGGACATTCGAGCCTTATCTACGAATCTACGTTCTATTAATAAATAAATAAACGTTGTATTATTAAGAATTAAATAAAATTGTATTTGTATTATTAAAAATTGTCCGGAAGTTAGAAAATGATCGGAGAGTTTCAAAAATGATTGCATCAACTGGTTGTTGTAATTGAAATACAATTACTGTAATTTGACATAGAAAGGAGATGTCGTTGGAGTGCTCAACACACTGACGAGCATATTTTATTACCAAAATCCTGAACTCCATTTTGGAGAACCTTTCGTTGCATCCTGAATGATCCTTTGTTTCTTTTACGCTTCGCAGAATCAATTCGACTTTCTCGAGCGAATATCCTCGCGAATTAACTCAGAAACTAATGTTTGCATCTCTAACTTCCGCCACAACCGATATAATAGAATCGAGCAGAAATCCCGTGTACGTGCACGAACAATCACAATTGTAATGCAGCCTCGGTATTTCGAGCCGGAAATCACGTAACACTTTAAGACCCTACAAAGGGAAGTGACTCCTATATATCCTTCGTGGAAAGTATTACGTACAAACCGACAAGTCACGTAAAATTTCACCGTGTACCGTTTCTTACGAATTTCAACCACGATCGTACCATCAATCTTTAGTTAAAAGTCGAAGTCCCTTGACACGTGTCCACAGATAAAAGCGGGGACATACGATGCCAGTCATCAAATTAAAGTCAATCGTGTTAATCACGCTGTCAGACGTTTATTAAAATTAGTAACGTTTTTAGGTTTCAAAAGGAGAGCCCCCTAATACCGTTCTACGTCGTGAATATTCAAATACATCGGGTTTTGTACTGTTCCGTAAATCTGTTGTTTCACGTTTGTTAATATTTGAAATAATAAGTATTTTGTGAGTAGGTTTGGGGTAGTTGTTGATGGTGGTAAATATAATTCCAATCTCGTAATGGGGAATGTGATAAAATTGTTAATGCATCTACTGTCCACACGGAAATACTGTCTGAGTAGGTTTGGGGTAACTGTTGATGGGGACGGGAATATTGAATACTGTTAAATATAATCCCCAACTCGTAATGGTAAATGTGATAAAATTGTTAATGCATATGCTGTCTACGCGAAAATACTGTCTGAGCAGGTTTAGACCTAGTTTTTTGTTGGACACTATCACACGAGAAGCTGCGAATAACAATATTTTATAATTTACAACTAAAGATTCACTTCGTGGTTATTTTAAGTCACGTGGAGGGGAATGTATTACAATCATTAATGCTTATGCTATCTACACAGAAATACTGTCTGAATAGGTTTGGAGTAGTTGTTGCAAATTATCTAGGATTCTTTTATTTTATTTACATTTGTATTTTGCATGCAAAAGTACCACAATTTTAAATGAAATTTGTATGTTTTAGTTTGGAACGATGCCATTTCGTTAAAAATATATATTTTTAGAGTCAGCTATCTAGTTCGCTAGCGTTTGGCCTAAGGAAACTGATTAATTTTGTTTCACTGTGCTAGCTTGAACCATTTATTTTTTAGACGCTCCACTAAATCGTCTGCCAAGCCGCCATTTTTCTAAAAATAAAAGATATAAAAAAAAATGATTTTCTATTCGAATACTTATACAACAAATTAATGAACCTCGATGTAAATAAAATGTTGTTGCCGCTCAAATAAAAATTCTTGAAATAGCTTGAAAATTCGGGTGGGCAAAGTGGTTGTAACCCCTTGGTATAGAGTTCACCGAACTCGAGATCTTCCCCGGGAACGCGCATATGGTAATGAGCCCGTGCGTGCTAGGAAATTTAAAACCAGGTAGAATATGCCTTCCACACGATATGCACATGCAACTCGGATACATTATCGCCGAGCATAACGAAATTCCGCTAAACCAGCGACGCCGAATTATTGCAAAATTTCATTCCTTCCTCGTTGGCGGACGTGCCCGGTGGAATTCTAACACTACGAAAAGGAAGCTTAATTCGATATTACGGAGCTCTTTTATTTTACTTTAATAAGGCCACGTCCGCCTTGTGGTTATTAGCGACCACATATACAAAATGATTCACGTGGCGTGACTAATTCAGTTATTTTGGAAACGCGAGGAGATACAGAGAAATTGTCGAGAAAGAAATATTTTAGCCGTTCTTGTTGTATTTATAACATTATTATACGTGTAAACGTGGAAATAATTTTATTTTAGTTAAGTTTCAAAATATTCCTCACAAAGGTGCAATTATTAATTTCAGTATTTCTTCTTTCTTCCAAAATTCAACAGATTGATTTGTATTATGCTCATACTATCTAACAATGACAGGCAGTTGGTAAATACTTTGAGCGAATTAATAGTTTACCGTCACTTTTTCAACGCACAAATGATCAGTGAGCAAACTTCGATATCATTTCCCCTCAAATACTGAATGCTGAAATACTCTTATTGCTGATTTATTCCAGGCTCGAAATGTCACAGGAATGCATTAAGATACCGTTTTATCTCGTGTTTATACTGTACAGCTCAGTAATAAACGTGCTACGAGATAAATCTTGGCTCGCGTTATGCTCGAAGGAGGAAAGAAATTGTCATCGTGGACACGTACTTTCTAAATTGACAAGTGACTAACCTACTTGAGTAACACGAAATGAAAAACGGAAGACGGTGGAAAATCTTTTACTTTGATACGTATGATGCCGTTACATCTCGTCTCGCATTATTTATGTCTTTAGAAACCGATAGACCCACGGAATCCTTATACAGTAGCTGTGTGGAGTCTTTCGACGCGAACTTATAGAGTGATACACATGCTTGGATAATAAACTAGCATTTCTGATATCAGACTTCATTTAGCCACAAAGAGATGCGGATGATTATGCGAATTCATATTTTCACAGATAGAGAGAAAAAATTGTGACTTGAATGAAAGTATGGCCTGCCTTTTAAACGGTATAATATGTTTATTATTGTTGGTATTTTGTATATATTCGAATATTTTCGTATTTCAGCTTGCTATAAATGCATAAATAAACATCCGCGGTCTAGTTATCAGAAATGATCACTAAGAAATATAGAAGAAATTTATATAACTATGAGGTAACTGGAAATAGAGATAAGCAAGATTCTTATCCAGATAAGAATGTCAAATAACGAATAAGAGATACTCCATTATTCGTTGAATAACAAAATTTGAATTTGAATTATTAAATAAAATCATACCTCATGTTGGAAAAATAGAAACTGATTTAATAACATTGCTAGCAAATCGCTATACTATATTTTTATTCGTCGCCCATTATTCGATTAAAATTTCGAATAATGAATGAAAGATTGACAAGCATTTAATTCGTCACTCGTTAGATAAAATATAGACTTTGAATTATCCAAAGAAATATATCACAGTAGTCAACCAAAATTGTAAATGTTCACTCGAATAAATGTATATGCGCTACTTTCATTCGTTACCTATTATTCGAATAAAATTTCGAATAATGAATGAAAGATTGACAACCATTTACCTCGTCACTCGTTAGATAAAATTCAAATTTTGAATTATCCAAAGAAATATATCACAGTGGTCAACTAAAATTATAAATGTTCACTCGAATAAATGTGTATGCGCTACTTTCATTCGTTACCTATTATTCGAATAAAATTTCGAATAATGAATGAAAGATTGACAACCATTTACCTCGTCACTCGTTAGATAAAATTCAAACTTTGAATTATCCAAAGAAGTATATCACAGTGGTCAACTAAAATTGTAAATGTTCACTCGAATAAATGTATATGCGCTACTTTCATTCGTTACCCATTATTCGAATCAAATTTAACCCACCTCCGTTACGTGTACTATATTCTTTGAGGGTCGTTCCGAAGTTTCGTCCCGCGAGAAGTTTAAAGGACACACGCAATGCCGCGTCTCGGCGCACGATCAGTCGATGACGCAAGGCGAACGGAGGCGTATCGACGCCGAGGCTCCGCTACTTTATAAGGAGCACCTCCTCACCAACACCAATTGACTTTCCCTGTGAGCAAAGCTTCGATCGCTGGAAGCAAAATCGCGGGTAAACGCGTACGTGACACGCAGGTAGCTCGATTTACGACCGCCCCCGGGAAAGTATCCCTTAAACGAAGGGTGGCTTACCGTATTATTTAAGCTGTCCCTGTAAAGTTAACCCATTAACCTCTGCCATCATTGGGATAATATATCAACCCTGCAAATTTTAGCAAAATTAATGATTCATCATGGAAGTGGTGCAAAACCATCTTTATTTTCCAGGAAAAAATTGATTAATCACGCGTCTTCCACTATATCGTTTCGTGAAGATGTATTATAAAGGTTTACCATTACTAATCATTCGTCCTCAGATTTATTATTCTTAAACTCTTGAATGAACAAAAATAATTACTAGGAGTTATGAAAGAAATTTATATAGAAGAATATAAATATACAGAGTGCCAGAAGTAAACCAGTCTTCCTGAATATCTATTCCGATTGTGACGATGTAAAAAATATTTTTTGCATGTTGGGAAAAAATACCATTTAAATTGCGTACATATCAAATATTTTTGATATCATTAAAATCGGAAGAGATATTCCCGTGATTTGATTTAGGTGTGACATCCTGTATAAAAAAAAAGTAAAAATACATGTCGCTGAGACGTAACATTTTTATAAGGAATGTTTTACACGATGCAAATGATTTATCGAAGAACGAAAGAGTTCTTTTGATATTCATAGAGAAATTAAATTGAAAATGATTGAATTGAATTAAATGAGCATTTTTAATTAGTTGAGACCAGGTTAAAAGAACATGTCTTGTTTTGCGTTACTATTACCTCTGGATGAATATGAAAATCTAATATTTCACTGACTATAGCTAATTATGCGACGGTATGGTAAGGGGCATTCGAAAACAAATTTCGTTAATCATTAGCTCACGCGTCGAACGCGTGGAAGTAATATTGAAATTATCGCGTTGCATCGACACGCGCGGATTGTATTCTAATTAACAGCCGACAAAGAAGCGATTTCCGGGTGAGTGGTAATTTTTTGATCGTATCGACAGGAAATATCCTCGAACGAGACGGAATTTCAATATTCCCTTTGACGCAAGACGAAAGAAGCGAACATAAAGGACCAGCACTCTTTTTATTTAGGTTCTCTTTAATATATTTATCCTGTGTATAAATCACGCATGTAACATGAACAATTTAAAATACAATAAAATGTAAAAATATAAATAATATATAATATAAATATAAATAATATAAATAATATAAATAATATAAAATATAAATATAATAAAATATAATTCTACATAAATACAAAAGAGAATCAATGCGAAACAAATACTGAAACAATAATATAAAATTTAACTTAATGAAACTCTTAATTAATTAAGTCTTCCTGATGAAATCGCTTAAATAATTTATCGCGTCACATTTTATTCCTATTAATTCCTGAAAAGTTCGACTCTCCTTTTTCTTCCCTCAAGCATCATCAACAAACTATACTTAAAAAGCTTTTGCTTCTATTGCAAGATAAAGTGGGACGGATACATGATCAACTATTTACGCGATCGAATTAATCGTATATTTATTTGAAAACGAGACTTCGACGATCATCAGGCGTGAAAAGGACATGAGTTCGCTTTCCAGAATCGCAAAGTCTTCGACTCTATCTGTGTCACGAGCAATTACAGAACCAATTGAATATTCCTCGAGCGTAATTTGCATCTGGCGGTAGCGCAAGCATGCGAGGCGGGGCGTACGAGTGTCTTTGAATGAATTCAAGGCCATTCAACGGATTCGATTAGCGATCCAGATTAACTGTGCCGTTTTGTTCTTGTGTGTGAATTTACAATTCAACGTGAGTACACTTCGCTCGCGAAAACGACCACATGTCGAGCCTTGTAACTTTTCATTCATACTAAAAACAATTGTTGCGCGGGATTCATTATGGAAGGATTCTTCAAAGGGAGCCTCGGTATTTTGTTTTTTAAAACAAATAATTTCGTTAGAAATAAGAAATTGGATACATTCCCTCGGTGCTGCGTCATTTTATTTAATTGTAATTAGTGGATCATTTGATTCAAGTGTGTCTACTTAATTATTTTATTTAAGAGTATCTACTACATTATTTTATTTAATTGTATCCACCAAATCATTTTATTCAAGTGTATCTACTGTATTATTTTATTCGATTCTATCTAATGCATAATGTTATGTCGTTGGATATTTCTGGACTGATCAATTTTTTGACCATTTTAAAATTTCCTCAAAGTTCATAATTATCGATGGACGAATAGACAGTTTTTCACAGACCAAATTAAACTAGCGACTTTGTAACCTGGGCAAATTTTATTTGGAACGAAAATAAAAAATAACTATTTGAAACAATAGTTAGAATATATTGCGAATTCTTTCATTATATTTTGTTTCAAATGTAGTCAATGAAATAATCTTCGCAGTAATATACAATAAAAATAATTTATTTTTTGAAACCTTTACTACTATTTGCTTCAAGCAAAAGTTTGTTTTTTAAAACTTCATCTGCAAGAGATTTCAAATATTATTCTAAAAGAAAATAATTCGATTACTTCAAATAATGCGTATAAAGTTATAAAACAAAATAATGTGTTACTCGAAATAATATTTCAAATAATGTTACTTCAAAACTAATCACAGTTATGAAAGTAACTATAAAATAGAATAACGTGTTGTTTGACATAACATTATAATATGCAACAAAAATAATTTTTTTTTTAAACATTTACAACAACCTTCTTCAAGCAAAAGTTTTAAATATTAAAAGTTTCTAATATTATCACGAAAGAAAATAATTAGTTTATTTCGAATAATGCGTATAAAATTATAAAGCAAAAGAGTATGCTATTGTAAATAATATTTCAAATTAACCAAAACCTTTTACCCTTTTAAAAGTGCCCGGGTTAGCTTTATAAGCGCATAAGACAAAAAAATTGGATTCGTTTAATGCTAATCCGACTTCTAATCTACGTCTTGCATCGAACGCTGAAATTTAAGAAAAAATACACAAGTAGGCGTAAAATCGACTTTCGCTTCAAACCTGCGCGCACGACCAAATGACTTTTCTAAATAGCCTGAACCGAGCCGAATAGCCGAGAATGGTCAGAAGACGTCATATGGGCGGCAGACTTGGTAAAACAAGCGAAACGAACGATCACTCCGTTGGTCGCCCCAAAAATCTCGACGATTCGTTCGTTTCTCTGGCATTATTCTTATCGGACAACTACGTTTACTTGTTTACGTCTGTTTCGCTGATAATACAAGATATCTGCTCGTTTGGAGCCGCATTGCGATGGCAAGACTCGTGTTTTGAGATTGCGAAAGACCTTTCTCGGTCCGTTGCTTTTACACTGGTGACACAATTTTGGTTTTAGGTTCGGGTCGAAATAATTGTGGACCTTCTTAGAAAGTCAAAACAGTTGTAACAGAATTTTTATATAATAAAAGTTGTTGAAGATGAAAGTCTGAGTTTGAATGGAATTTGTAAGGAGTAAAAGTACTACTTTTATGCAAGAAAAATAGATATTGTTTACATTATTGTGGATATGAAATGTCGTATGTACAAATGAAACTATATTTTTAAATTCTACATACTATTAATAAATATATTAAAAGTCTTGTCTAAGGAATCCATTAAATAATCCAAGTTATCCATTAAATTATCATTAAATATAGTTTATATTTGAATTTTATTTATGTAATAAAACCATATGTCATGACCAGACTGTACCATGCTGTACAGTAATATGAAAAAAACAAAAAATATACATTAATTTATTAATTAATATAATAATATTATTATTTCGTTTTTCCTTAGTACGCACATATCTTTTGCTTATGTTTACCACGTATTTATAGCTACAAGCTATATTAGCTTGTACCATAATCTTCAAAATAATATACATCAAAAATAATGTTTATTTTGAAAACTTTACAACAAATTCCTTTAAAAATTTCATCCGTAAGAGATTTCTAATATTATCGCAAAAGAAAATAATTAGATTATTTCAAATATTGTGTATAAAATTATAAAACAAAATAATATATAACATGTAAATAATAATACATAAATGCATAAAATCCGTAGTCTAGTCATGACAAGAGATTATAAATTAATACGCACAAACAGATCAAATAAATGTGACTAGTAAAATAAAAATCGATAGAAAGGACTGAATTTTTCATGAATCAAGATAAACATAACAAAGTTGTTATATACCTAAGCCTATATATCTCAGGTGCGTTTCTTTTTTTACAAGATTTTATTTATTTTCAGACAATTTGTGCACGTGAAGATTATGCGTTGAAACTTGACTTAAATCGTTAACGTTTGACTAGATGCAAAACACGTAGACTACTGCGATGTTCTCGAGTAGGCTTTCGTGTACGAGTTTTACGTGTCCTATTTTGATTCGAGTGGTCCTGACACGATCCATTCGTTGAAATTGCAGCGCATGTTATCATTCGATAAATAAACGACCGCAATACGCAAAAGAGGGCCTAGAATCAGACGCGAGTCGCATAGCAGGCTAGATCAATCACGGAAGGAACTGGGTCTCGACAAGCAACGTAATTGGCTGATCTTAATCGCATTAATGGAAGAGCAAATTAATCAGCATCGTTTCATCTGGGTTCACGACGCGACGACCCATTTCTCTATCCGCGGTACGAACAATGCAATTGCAGTTGCATGACATCTTTTACGGTCTCATTTATCCGCCTTATCAACCATTTGACCAATTAAACAAATAAACTCTCTATCGTTTTATTATTGATTTCGGAGAAACGATTACGAGCGTCTTGTCCTATACCAGCTAGGGGTACAGGAAAGGCAAAGGTGGACAAATTTTATTCGTCGGGGAGCAAATATTCGATGCAGTTATTTTTTATTAAATATTCAAGGAAGAGAACTTGCTCTGAATAAACGAAGAAAAATGAGAAACAGGTAATTGTAGGAGTCTAAACGAAAAACAAGGCACGGGAGATTCGAAGCCACGATCCTCGGATCCACAGTCGACCGCTTTACCTACGCGACCAATCCCGTAGCCTACGTTTCGTGTTCTTATTTGACTCATTGTTGGGTATGGGAGGCGCGGATACTACACTTGGCTATCCTGAATTAACATTCATTCGCCCTCGAATGTCCGTTTTCTCGGGTTTCGTGTCTCAAAAACAGTGCGCGCCGCACCCTCTTTCGCGAGTGTACTCCCCTCTCTCTTTCTCTCTCGGGTTTCGCGTCTCAACAACAATGCGCGCCGTACCCTCTTTCGCGAGTGTACTCCCCTCTCTCTTTCTCTCTCGGGTTTTGGGTCTCAACAGCAGTGCGCGCCGCACCCTCTTTCGCGAGTGTACTCCCCTCTCTCTTTCTGGAACGTTGTTCTCTCTCGACGCCTCATTGTTGCCCACTCCACCGTCAACACGACACCGTCCTTCGCGTGGCATTGTTGTTCATCGTCACTCATCGTCACTGGCCGGTCCTCTGCCGCTGTAACCCCCCATCCCGGACGAGCCCCCATATGTAGGAGTCTAAACGAAAAATAAGGCACGGGGATTCGAAGCCACGATCCTCGGACCCACAGTCGACCGCTTTACCTACAGTGTACACGACCGATCCAGTACCCTACGATTGTGGATATTTACATGTCTATTACAAGTGTGAAGCCTGTCGAGTTTTTAAATATAACAGAATGAAACAGTAAAAACGAAATAGTAAAATTATAGCTAAATGTAAAGAATAGTAAACAAGTATTCAAAGTGTGATGGATGGAATGTTTTTATACATATATGTATATCATAAGGCAGAAGTTAAGGAGTGAATAAAAATACAATTAAGGATAGAAAATAATAAATAAGTAGGTACGTGATTCATGGTTAAAAGAGCATATACGTTTGTGATAAGAAACCAACTACTTTACAATAATTAAATGTAAAGCCTGTCAAGTTATTAAATGATAACAGAAGGTAATATTAAAAAAAAATAGTAAAATTATAATTAAACGTAAAGAATAATAAACAAGTATCTAAGGTGATAACTAAAATTACATCTACAACACAATTTCCATAAATAGTTTTAGTAGGAGTACCTTCGTATAGGATTGGTAGCGAGTTTCTATTTTGTGGATTAGCTGTAGCTTCTCTTGCAGCTCAATCAGCTATTTCATTGCTTCGAATAAAATAAAATATAATTATAATAAATGTGAAATATAAATCCTTGAATATAATTCCTTCTGCCATATCGATAGCTGCGATAACAACTGAATATAATTTACTCGAACTACTAGGTGTACGATTGTAAATGTCCAATGTCCATTCGAGTAAGCATCTATAGCAGCCATAAACGCTGGGATCGAAGCATACTACAAATTCCATTTCCATTCTGCTCGGACTTTATGCACGTGTTTCTGGCGGCTCGCACGTGATACGAAGATGCTTGGTCGCGGTTTTTACCTCGATTCGTAGATCAGCCACACGTGGGCCAGTGGCATCCATGGTAGTAACGCGAATTGACAGCGAGTATCGCGTGTCGGTATCACGTTGCGCTACCGAATGATTCACGATACACTTGAAAACACAATCGCGGGTACGTGTGCCGGGATGGGAATATCCCGAGCATACGTGCCCCGTGCAGTTAAAACATTCTTAATACGCTGGTCGTGTAGGTGTAGTCACGACTATTTCTATCGTCGAGTACTTCGTCCTAACTATAAAAAGTTGAAATAATTTTTGTAGTTAATAAGTATTGGCGGAATAGCTGAAAAGATAGTGTTCAAAGTTCTAGATTAGTGATTATTTGTTTAGTACATGTCGCATTGTTTTGTTGCGAGTATAATGAAATTGCCGGCAAGAAATTTGTTTAAAGGTTTAATTATACTTTAAATACTGTAAAATCCTTAAACGAAAATAATTAATTCTGTATTAACAAACCATACTTTGTATTTAATATTTCACAATTTATTTTCGATCAATACTTGAGGTTTATTAAATAATAAAGAATATGTACAGCTGTTACCTTTTATCTTGAAATAATATTTCGAATAATGTTATTTCAAAAGTGTTCACGGGTATGAAAGTAATTATGAAATAAAATAACATGTCATTCTGTCTGTGTCGTACTGAATGTAAATCCCTGTCATTCGTGTTCCTTTTAATTAACAATTGGACCATTGTCGTTTCATCCATCGCTATTTGAATAAATTTGAACAGAAAAGAAAGAACACTTCAAATTCAAACTCAGCTGTGCAGAAACGGACATAGCTTCTTCTGCCATGATGTCTAATCAATGTAGTCGGAAAGAGAGTTCGAGAGGAACTATAAATCTTCCAGTGGACGCCCATAAAACGCTTTTTCCCGACCTTTCAAGTCACGTTATCCTCGTTCGCAGCGTTAGGACCGCGTTAGGAGGAAAACACATGTCGAACAAAGTCGGAAGGGCAACAATGCAATTTTGTCCAAGAGGCACGTAGGTGAACGTCGCCATATGGTGGACAGACTGACTTTTCGGAGGATTCGAGTAACAGTTGGATGGACAGAAGACACAAGGTCGACGCGTCGAAGATTCCCAACGACAGGCCTGACAGATTTTTGGAAACCCACGCCGGAAGTTTAACGGTCAAAGAGTCCAATATATCATTTCTCAACTTCTCCTCTTATACTGTGACTCTCGTTCACTCGCAGCAAAAGAACTCTGCTTTAAACAAAAAATTGCCTGCCTTAAAACAAATAACACAAAGAAATGTTTAAGAGTCTGTATAGAATCCTCTTATATATTTGGCATAAAAGAAAAAGATTTTATAGAACATGGATAATTTTTATACACCGTGCAAAGGGTTACGTTGTGGTGGGTGTTAATTAAACATCGGATGTTTACGTAAATTCATATTTTTATATACACGGATGAAGAACAGAAATGTAAATTGAAGTATGTTTTGTTTTCTAAATGTTGCAACATTTGTTGTCGACATTCTTGCTTCCTCTGCGTTGTTGCTAAACTTTCTACTCGGAAATTTTTATAACGTTTCTTATGGATAACAGTCACTTTGATAGTCATTTCTAATGTTGTATTATGTTTACTGTATTTTGCATATTCATTTGTACACATCCTTGTATATCGTCTACTTGTTTACTATTCTTTACGTTTGAGTACGCCTTTACTACTTTCGTCACTATTACCTTCTGTTATATTTAAATAATTGATAGAATTTTTATTTATTTGTGACTCACGTACTTATTTATTCTTTCGTATGTTTAGTCGTGTCTTTATTCACTCCTTAATTTTGCCTTATGATATACATATATAAAAAACATTCCATCCATCACCATTTGAATACTTATTTACTATTCTTTACATTTAGCTATAATTTTACTATTTTTGTTTTACTGTTACATTCTGTTATATTTAAAAACTTGACAGCCTTTACACTTGTCATAAACATGTAAATATGCACAGTCTACTAATAACATACATTTAAGAAGCCCCTGTTTTGTTACTGATCAAAATTGAAGCGAACCGTCCATTCACAGAAACTATATAAAAAAAATACATAAGAATGTCCATTTGAATACATAAAAAACATTCCATCCATCACACCTTGGATACTTATTTACTATTCTTTACATTTAGGTATAATTTCACTATTTATTTTTTACTATTACCTTCTCTTATATTGAAAAACTCGACAGGCTTTGTATTTATTGAAAGGTAGTAAAACTCTTATAACAAACGCACCTAATTAACTCTATTAGCAAAAATGTCAGAAAATAATGCGCCAAGTATAACAACACCGTGGCTCTACGGTGGTCGTAGGAAATGACGCTAGTAAATCACTTAACCAGCCGTTTCAATTGCACACTTGCGTGCTCGATGCTTAATGACTTTCACGTACTTGTCGTTACGACACCCGCTACGCTAGGGAACGAGCTACGTTACGCACGTGACACAAAAATCTCGTGAGCACACACACGTTTAGTCACGTTTAGCGTCGAGCGCGTACCGAAGAATAATTATCGCGGAGCATCACCTGGCGTCGATTAATTACAGAAATTTACCGCGCGCTCTTAAATTAATGTACGACGATATCCGACGAAGCAATCGAGGAAATAACATGCGAAGGCGAGGCTACGAGTATTACAAATGATCGGGAATCATGGCATCGGGGTTCTTGAGGCCTTTAAATCGAATCATTCTTGCTTCCTCTGCGTTGTTGCTAAACTTTCTACTCGGAAATTTTTATAACGTTTCTTATGGATAACAGTCACTTTGATAGTCATTTTACGGTATTAATAACGAATTAAGTGCATCAATTTTGTTTCGTTGTGTAGAACAGGGTGAACAATAGTAATTAGACTGTAGATGTTTGTGCAAATAAATATTTTTATAAATACGGAAAAAGAATTGAAAGCTAAATTAAAGTGTGTCTTATATTCTAAACTATATTCTGTATAATATGTGTATTATTGTCGATATTTTATATATTCTTTCATTTGTCCACATTCCGCAGTCTAATAATAACTAATAATTAGACTAAATTATTCTTACGTGAAAATTAATTCTACACGTTTTTATTTTTAATTATTTTTATGCACAAGCTGCGCGCCTTAAACTATAAAACGTTACCGCATCCTCCTTACTTCCCGGATTTGTCACCAACAGATTTTCATTTTTTTAAACATCTAAGCAACTTCCTCAATGAGAAAACCTTCAGAAATCGGACGAATATGGAAGACACCGTCCTAGAGTTCAATAACACTAGAACGTTGGATTTTTACCGAAAAGGTATCAGAAAACTTGTAACCCGTTGGCAAAAATGTATAGAAACTAATGGTTCTTATTACGATTAAATACATTAATTAGAAAAAAAGTTGTGTTCATTTAAAGTTACCCTTAAAAATCGGACATTTCATATGTTACAACCTAATATTACATTTAAACCTGAACTTATAATAATTTAATTGACCGAGATAATCATAATTAATTACAGATATAATTCTACATACAGAGGATACATCTCTTCATTAACACTGACAGAGAAATAAGAATTAATAATCGGTTCGCGTAAAAATTACTCATCTCTGACTCGTTATGCGAAATTAGTACCTAGTTATAAACGTCGTTCGCGTGTCTACGATTACTTGAAACTACGAACACCAAGTGACACTGAAAGCTACAAAACAGCAGGAGAACCGGGCGCGGTAGCAAAGCAGTAACTCATTTACCAATATTCTCTTTCTCTTTATTTTACCGACAGACCTTTACCACCTGGCCTCTCGGCACAAGCATGTTGGGCACGTGTGTAAGAGCATTTGCACACATGTTTGCATGCGGCCAGGTAAAGGTAATAGGCCCCCGAGGCTGTCGGTTCTCCTCTTGGATAATGACACAGGCAGAGCTTCGGGCACGTGCCTCACGCGATCCCCATTATCTCGATCCTCCGCCTTCTTCCTTCCTCTTCTTTCCTTTTCACGGGGAAGTTTAAGCGCACCTTTCTCTCTCTCTCTCTCTCTTCGTTTTGCCCATTTTCGTCGCCCATTTACTAAAACCTAATCGTTTATCGCCCAGAATAAGTGCACACTCCAATTAATAAAAATAACGTGACAAATGGAGGTTTATATAAATTCCCCTAATTCAACTTTGATAAACAAATAGCGTTATGGAGAAATAAAAAATCAATTTCAAATAATAAAAAACTCTTTGAAGCATAAAATAATCACAAGAACTGGTGATAAATGCAAACGACCCAGTTTGCAGTACTCGATTAATAAAAATAACATGACAAATGAAGATTTATAAAAGACCCCCTAATTCAACTTCAATAAACGAATATCGTTAAGGAGAAATAGAAAATGAATCTCAGATAATTAAAAACCCTTTGAAGCCTATAAAAATAAAAGGAACTAGTGATAAATCCAAACGACCCAGTTTGCAGTCTCCAATTAATAAAAATAACATGACAAATGGAGGTTTATAAAAGTCCCCCTAATTCAATTTCAATAAACAAACAGGGCTGAGATAAATAATGAATCCCAAATAATTCAAAACTCTTTGAAGCCTAGAAGAATAAAAAGAACTAACGATAAATGCAAACGACCCAGTTTGCAGTCCCCAATTAATAAAAATAACATCAAACACGAAGATTCAAAGAGAAGATAAAAAGATTCATGATACAATCGATAGATCATAAATTTTGCAGTACCATAAACATATTCAGGTACCTACGTTCCTCTTCTTAATTCAAATCATCGCAACCTGTCGATTTTACGACATCGCTTAAATCACGAAAGATATAGTTTCGAGAAGACATTCAGACCTAATTAAATGCGCGTTAACGGGACAACGACTGCAGGAGCGTTGACAGCCACGTCCGCAGAAAAGAGAAGGAATTAGCAACCCGCATCGTCGGGATCCATCAGTATCAACGCCACCTCGACGCGAGCCGATAATCGATTGGAAGGTGTGCCAGGTATGCCACGGTGGGCGACCGCTAAAAGGAAAGACCAACGAGCGAATAAAAAGCCATGAGTAACGTGCTGTCTTAGAAGGATCCTCGTCCTTAATCTTGTAACTGGGATGCTACCTAAGGGTTTATCCCTTGATGTTGTTGTTAGGCTTCATTGATAAGAAAATATCCAGATAAACGTCCTTACAGTGTATATACGGAGAATTGCAATATCTTGCTTAGATGAAATAAATATAATGAAGGAATATGAAAAGTATTACTGTAAAGTCACCATAAATGCACAAATATCTCTACCATAAATGCACTGATAACATCCTCACTACAACTTCTTTGAAACTGTATTTTCTAATAACATCCATTATACATTTATTATACCGATTATAAAGATAGTAATTTTTATTTATTCATTGCAAAATATTTCATTCTGTAATTATTTTTATACAGATATAAGAATATTATACTGTAAGAATAATTCAATTCACGATCGAAATAAATAAAATAATTTGAATAATAGCTTTTATGAAATTATTGAAATCATTTGAGTCTTAGTAGAAGCTTTTTATATTTCTAACGTTTCGGATTGTAATTATTCCTGAAGGCCATCTTGGAAAGCCCTTTACGTCTCGTTACAGGTATCTTTTATAAAACGTTTTCGCATACTTTGAGGACAGGATGCATCGGGATAAGAGTACAAGATAAAAGTTAAAAAAGAAGAAACGCTTTACGTGTTTTACGCGCAAATTGCTTAAAAGCGAAAAGTGTACGACTGATAGCCGGCGTTCCACCCCAACCTTTGTTTTGTTTCGTCAACCGGAAACGAGGAAATTGAATCCTCGCTTCCTCCTCCAGCGACACGCTCCTGTAAACACCAGTTTCGAACTAGCGTGAAACAGCCAGGTCTGCGCTTAACGTTTCCTATGATTTTACAAAGAATTCATCCATAGATTAGTAAACAAAAATTCTATCAATTTTTTATAGATATTATAAGATAAAAGTCGAAGACTGAATTAAAATACAAGTAAGTGTACAAAATAATAAATAGGTATGTACGTGAGCCACGATTAAAAAAGCATACACGTTTGTGATAGAAAACCTACTGCTTTACAATAATTAAATGTAAAGCTTGTCAAGTTATTAAATACAACAAAAGCTAACAGTAAACAAAATAATAAAATTATAGCCATAATTTAACAGTAATAATATAACAGTAAAAAAAAAATAATAAAATTATTTAGGTAACTGTAAAGAATAGTAAACAAGTATCCAAGTTATGATGGATGCCAGGTATAAAGTGTCACTTAAAAAACGAAACAGGAGGTAAAAATACGACAATTCGTCAACATTTACACGAGCAGTCGCGAATTTGTTTAAAGACCGTGCGAAGTGGCAATTTCGCAAACCCTGACAAGGTCTTATCTCATGGAGGCGGAATGTGATAACACATGCTTCCCGGAATTCTCGACGAAAAGTTAGGGCACGTATAATAGAAACTTTCCAGACAAAGGGGAACTAGTTTCGCTTCGTGGAAACGGTCATGCGTCAACGCGTCCTCTATCTAGGATAATTAATTCGCACGACGAACAGAAGAAACGAAGGATGTAATAGTATTGTTTTCTTAGATAACGTACAGTCTGAACCATTCACATAGGTTTCATCTGAATAGAACACTGCGAAACCCATTCTAAAATATTAATGAAACTCAAGAGTAGAGTTTTAGTTTGTTTTAAGCTAATGGCAATTAAAACATAATACTGGTCGATCCCGAAATTTGTCTTCATTAAGAGAAAACTAAAGGTGATATTAAAATCGTTATATAACTCAAAAGTGGAATTTTGTTACGTTTTAAACTAATGGCAATTGGAACGTAATACTAGTCGATCTCAAAATTTGTTTTCATTAAAAGAAAATGAAAGGTGATATTAAAATCGTTATAAAACTCAAGAATAGAGTTTTGTCATATTTTAGGCTAATGGCAATTAGGACATAATACTGGTCGATCTCAAAATTTGTTTTTAATACAAAAAATTGAAGGTGACATTAAAATCTTGAATATTTAAAATTTCTTCAGTACACATTGACATTCTCCACTTTTGTATAACGCCTTTTGGAAATATTGAATATTACATAGCCGTACTTTGGTCGGTAGCATACCACTGATTAACAATAGTATTCATGACTACTGATAAGTGTGGAGCATGGAACTTGATGGAATGTTTGTTTACATTCTACGATCCGTTAGAAGCACACCGACAACCAGAGAAGATGAGTAAGCGTTAGATCGCTTCTTCAAAGTAAATTAGTTTAAATAATTAAAGACCAAGGGGGAAAAACTCATTATGTCCAAAAATTAAAAAATGGGGAAAATTGCGATTGTAGTTTATACATGACCCCTAATATAAAGTATATTATTTATTAAGTGTTTTATAAATGTTAATCATTATAGATTAAGCACTGTTATTTTGTTATTAAGAATTGTGATAACAATTAAATATTAAGTGCACACTTTTGTAACGCGTACAAAATTTAGATTATAAAAATTAGAATTAAAATACTCCTGCAAAACGAATGTACAAAAAAGAGGAGTGCAATATGAATATTCTAAAATTCATGCACTACAATAAAACAACAAACAAACAAACGTAGAGGTAATGTTATACGCCATTTTATAAGCCTTTGCAATACAATTAACAGTATTCCCTAACTGATCAAAGTTACCGTTAACATAAGAATAATCGTATAAAGTATATTTTTATAAATGTTTTATAAATGTTAATCATTATAAATTAAGCAATGTAATTTTGTTATTAAGAATTGTGATAACAATTAAATATTAAGTGTACATTTTTGTAACGCATACAGAATTTAGATTATAAAAATTAGAATTAAAATACTCCTTCAAAACGAATGTACAAAAAAGAGGAGTGCAATATGAATATTCTAAAATTCACGCACCATAATAAAACACCGAACAAACAAACGTGGAGATAAAGTGGTGTATTGAAATAAATGACCGATAGCATACGTCGATATGGAAGAACGATTTCAAAAGAATAACGAACTCACGAGAAAGATAAAATAAAATTCATGGAATCAGAAACCATAAGGAAAAAATTGAACACCTCCTTCGCAGTACCAGAAACCGTAAGCTTCGTAAGCAAGAGTCCCGGACCCGACGCAACAGCGATCTTCATTACACTTACCAAAATTTAGATTATAAAAATTAGAATTAAATACTCCTGCAAAACGAATGTACAAAAAAGAGGAGTGCAATATGAATATTCTAAAATTCATGCACCATAATAAAACACCAAACAAACAAACGTGGAGATAAAGTGGTGTATTGAAATAAATGACCGATAGCATACGTCGATATGGAAGAACGATTTCAAAAGAATAACGAACTCGCGAGAAAGATAAAATAAAATTCATGGAATCAGAAACCATAAGGAAAGAATTGAACACCTCCTTCGCAGTACCAGAAACCGTAAGCTTCGTAAGCAAGAGTCCCGGACCCGACGCAACAACGATCTTCATTACACTTACCAAAATTTAGATTATAAAAATTAGAATTAAAATACTCCTGCAAAACGAATGTACAAAAAAGAGGAGTGCAATATGAATATTCTAAAATTCACGCACCATAATAAAACACCGAACAAACAAACGTGGAGATAAAGTGGTGTATTGAAATAAATGACCGATAGCATACGTCGATATGGAAGAACGATTTCAAAAGAATAACGAACTCACGAGAAAGATAAAATAAAATTCATGGAATCAGAAACCATAAGGAAAAAATTGAACACCTCCTTCGCAGTACCAGAAACCGTAAGCTTCGTAAGCAAGAGTCCCGGACCCGACGCAACAACGATCTTCATTACACATATGTAAACGACCAGCTTCGGGTCTCGCGAGAATACTCGAGATTGGTCCAGATATAAGTCCGATAACGCTGCCGTTAGCCAGAACGTCGCGGACAGCACGAGGACTGATACGGTCGCCGATTAGATGACATCTTCGGAGAAACGGCGCTCGCAGTATGCATAAGATCACGACGGGAGGTCGAGTCTCAATTTGGTATTCCACGAAGGGCCTTCCAATTGGCGGGGAACGAAAGGCAAGGTGGTTCCATTGAGGAGGACCGGGAGGCAGCGTAATAGTAGATCGAACGCGAAGATTACGGGAGTATTAATCAGAGCAAACCGAGAGCGACGTGCCGCCCACGTAACGGGGCTGCGATGACCTAACATCCTGTATCACAGCCAACCTCGTGCTCTGAATCCGTCGAACGTGTTTGCTGCGACGGTTTATACATAGGATGAGTTTATCGACGGAAAAGAGATCACGGAAAAGGAGGGAGAAAGTGGAGGATCGTTTCGATTAATTTCGCGAGAGGAAGAGAGTCAAGCGTGCACATCATAGACATGTGATATTCATTTTCATATGTCTATGGTACATATCGTGTGTTTACGTATTGTGCTTCAACGATTTCCAAAATTCTAAAAATATTTAAAGTACAAAGTTGTAAAGTAGCATGCAATGATTTTACACAAAGATATGGTAGTTGTACCAGAAGGATATGAATATTTTAATAAATCTAGAAAATTGTTTTATTTCTTTTAAGTATCGTCTATCAATATCACAGATTCTTGTGTATACAATCGTGTATTAAAATATAAACTTTCCACATTATGTATTTTTCATTTTAAAAATTCTTGAAAATTCAACGATTTTCTCTTCCTGTTAAATTTCTTTACAGTTTTGTTCTTCAAAGAACAAAAAAAAAATACTACGTTTAATTTTGATTACTTTTATCTATGAAAAATTCTGTATGTTCTTAAAATGTGAATAAACATGTGTGCAAAACCCTTTATAACCTTGTATTAGATTAAAAAACAAAAAATCCTCAAAAAGAAATAGAAATTGACGCACAAGACTAAAATACCCTTTTAGAAGGTTATAAAAGTTTCTCTGACAAAAATGTATTGATATCTTTATTAATTGTATATTTAAAAAAAAATATTTGAACTCTAATCAGATTTTGAAAACCTTTATAAAAATTTCTTATATAAACAAAAAAATTCTCAAAAGGAACTAAAAATTGACGTTCTGAACTAGAATATCCCTCAAAAACCAGAACAACCCCTAATTCTCCTTTTCGCAAATTCTATGATTAAATCAACCTTCGATTTCCTTCCGTCGCTAAAAGGAAGAAGACACTTTGATGCCAATGTAAACACGTTGAAACGACGCTGTTTCAAACCAGTAAGCGAATACATTCGGTTACTACAGGCGAACGTGTCGTTTTTAAACGCGAAACGACGTAAGATCAAGAAGGTCTGTCACGCAGGACGCGTGACGCGCGTCCTGTGGCCGGCTGTAAATCGTTGGATCTCGAAGGTAGGTAGGACTTTCGATTATACATCACTGTATATATCACTGTTGGACTCTATTTCGGGAATTAATGCGAGAGCAGAGCGGTAACAGTGCGATCGGGTGCGTTCGCCTCGCCTCGGATTAACGAGGACGAACTCTCGTAAAGCTTCTACAGACTGGCCTAAATATACGCGCCTACGAAGTTTCTCATAACGAACGATGTAATCCGGATTTCCTGCGGCTTTGGATGTTCCGTACGCCTGGTGCTTTATTTTCCTCCGATCCGTGGCCGTCCATTGTCTTTCGAAAAAAACAATGTACAAAGAGTCGAGGCGTCACACTATCCTGACGACGAATAATAATCATAAATTGATTCTGGAATTTATTGCACTAGGAAATTGATCTCTTTCAAAATGGCGACTTTGTTTATAGTGGCGTTATTTAGAGGTAACAATGATTTTTATTGCTCTTTGATTTTAAGCTTGAGAAAGAGAAAAGAATTCTTATTATATATTCCTCGAGACCTGATGTAAGATTTTTTTGAAAAATTAGGAAATTCAGAAATTGACAGCAGTTTATGTTTCTTTCTCGCGTCTTCTCTACCGGAGGGAGGTAACTTTTGTTTTATTTCTTGAAATCTATGTAAGATTTCTACTGAAGAAAGTCTGAATGATAAATATATACGCGAATAAAACTTACACATGCATATGTATATAATAAAAATTGATTTCGAAACATCAATCCTATTATTTAATTTAGATATCAATAAACGTACAGAGTACGAATACTTATGGAACCTACTCTATCAAGGTAACAGAACCTTTCTCGTAGAGAAAAGATAAAATCCAAATTTTTAATTAATAATATTAGTATTTTATTAGTTCATTATAGCCCATTTTCATTAGATGTTTAGAAAAAGCGATCAGACGTAACCGAGACAATCGTTTACTGTGCATCCATGCAAAATCTATGCAAAATCTAGCATAGATCGATCTTCGAGTTGGAAGATCGCAGAAACAGAGAATCCTGTCTCCATCGCGGCTGCTTGAAACTGTTCAAACTCCGTTGGGAGTCGAATAAATTACGCGGTCGGACCTTGTCGACCTTTCGCGCGCGATTTTTCCAACGACCAGCCGACGTAACCGATGCCATTACCCGCGTTTCCTCGTTCTGTCGGCATTATTTATATCCGTCGTCGCCAGAGGTGCTGGGGCAGAAACGTTTATTCGTGGCCCGCGTGACTCACGAGACGCCCCTCGCGATGAAAACGAAACACCTTCTGCTCGCGATTCTCTGGGGCGCGATAACCGCTCTGTCACCCATATATGAACCGCTCGTACCATGGATAATGTAAAACCCATAAAATATACCCAATAATTGAGCATCGCGAAAAATTGGAATGTACTTCAATAATTTCGTTTTACTGATATTAAGGGGGTATTATTGTGTAGAAGTTTGTTTTTTCAGTAATTTTTAGGAATTAATTTTGCGAAAACTATCAAACCAGGATTTTTATGCATAATAAAACACGTTTCAACTAACAACACAAATTTTTATGAAATACTTCATTGAGATCTATATAAGTTATGCGCTGTTATGCAGGTTGTAGCGTGAGACGCTCGTTCAATCGGGCGCACAGGCTGTGGCGGTTCTAGTCGTCTGTGACAGAAAAACAAATTTTTTTTCCAATATATATGAATGTAGTTATCGTCTGAACTAGAATTAAGTAAGTACTAAATTTTTTATCGGAATCGCAGCTGTTTGATAATTAAGGTTTAATTTTCCCGGAAAATTGTCAACGAAACTATGAGAGCAGAGCTAAAATATGCAAGCTACCGGTATAATTCTAGTTCAGACCATAGGTGATGGTGCCCTCGAAATGTGTGTAAAATCAGAAGTCAGTCGGTCCAATAGCTTTTGAGAAAAGCTATTTGAGCTTTTGACTTGAAAAATGTCGTTTTGAGAAAAACGTGTTTAAAGTTTGTTATACATTTAGCACTAATACTGGCGAACAGCCTTTAAGCGTCTGTAACTATGAGAGCTCTACGAATTTCAAATTAATATCTTAGAGGCACTTTCTCAAAACCTCGAATGATAAGAAAATGCAAAAAAAGAATCGAATTTTTTAAGTTTCTAGACGATAATACCCCCTTAACTGAAAATGTTTGCTATGAATATAAATAGTAACCGCATTTAAACATTAATCAATGCTTTAACAAGTGACAGCTGTTGATATTTTTAACTTTGAAAGTGAAATTCTAATAATTTGTTCGATATGAACATGAATTTGATACTTAGGGTCACTGTTTTAGGGGCGACACCACAATAGTGGCTGAAAGAAATGCTCAACTTTGATAATTAATTTGAGAGTATCGCAAAAGAAAGAGTCGAGTGGTCCGAGTACAATGGTCCATTGAGACTGAATGCTCGGACTGGCTACCTGATTCATAGAGTTTACTGAGTTAAGATCGTGATCTTGGATTATTAGTGGCGTGTCGAGTATTAACTGATATTGTACATATATTCTCAGTACACTTATTTTTCTAGTCAAATAAAAGGCTGAACTATAGTAAATATTCCAAAATTAATAACGAATAAACGACGATAAAGAGGAAGAATATTTTCTAAAAATCTCCTCCAGTGATGCGCATGAGACGAGATAAATCGAAAATTCGAGATCGGTACGCATGTTTCGAGATTTTTCGAGATCAAGATCGAGATCGTAGAAATCTCGTCTCGTCTCGTGCGCATCACTATTCTCCACCCTATAGTTCATTCATAGATGCAAAATTCATCTCAATGAAGATTGTGGTATTGTCACAAAAAATTCGTGAAAATACCGTATGATTCTCGGGGTGGCGAACGCTGGTTCGACAGAGCTGGAAGGGTGGCCTCGCGAGCGTCGAAGGCGAGAAATGGCACTCGATCATACTTATCGCCCACAGATGAAAGTTTATCGTCACTGAGCTGTTACATGGATCACGATGAAACTGGAGGCAGGCCCGCTCGCCTTGATCCCGAATGAGAACATAAAAGGAGAGCGGTTCTAGGCACCTGTTATCGGACCTGTCTTGAAGTAAACTATTGTCTCGGGGAAATTGATGACGACTACAATAATAGGACTCTGTTCTACTCAGGAATTACGATAATAGAGAGAGAGAGAGAGAGAGAGAGAGAGAGAGAGAGAGAGAGAGAGATTTATTAACATTTTACTTGACATAACTATTATTTTTTCCTATCAAATAAACATTCAACGTAATTATTAACTCAACACTAAAAGTACAATTATACTGTTCTAAAAAAAAGAAACATTTCTTTCAGAATTGGAGCTTTTCTATACATATAAACACAACTATTCAACTATTCTATTTCGACACAACTATTTTAAATTGAAATTCTTAAGGATCAAGTCACCACAGAAACCGAAGATCAAAAGAAAAGCTTCAAACACCTGCAATTACGAACTTGGTAAGCACTGGAGTTTAAATGAGGTAGATAGGAGCACTTCCGTCGTACGTATCTCGTGGGAGGTTTGACGTTTATGTGCTTGATAAAGCACACAAGAACGAGTCCCATTCAATGATTGCATAATTGTTTGCGAACTGGGACAATTGAAAGAAGAACTTCGCTGCCGATATCCAGATACAATTTCCTTTATTAGTTACCCAACGACATCTCGAGAACGAATTAAAATTATTAATAGTCGTGAGTCACGGTACCAACAACAACCATTTTACTTCAGTCATTATCGATAACGTTCAAATTTAAAGATTTACACAAGTGCTTCGTTAATTCTAACCCACAATTCCAACCTAGAATTTTCTAGAAAAAATACTTGTTTATACTATAACAAAAACAGAGCAATGCGCTCACTCTACCGTTTCAGCAACTTATACAATTTTTCTCCTACAATTAACATAAATACCATAATTGATACCATTTACATTTCGAAGGAAACGCGTGCAGAAATTTAACAGGAAAGCTTCCGTAACGAATGAGAAGTAACGACGTAATTATTTTCCATCCGGTTTAGAAACCAAGCGCGATTCAATTTCGAATCCAGTAGGAGCGCAATTATACAATTATATTGTAGAGATCGAATCTAATATCTCAATACCAGCGCACGTTTGCGAAAGAAGAAATTATACTCTTCTCGCGGTAATCGTGGGTAAATGAAAGTCGATATTTCATTATCGAGGTTCCAGCCAACGCCAACGCCATGGAACGGCGCGAATCACTTGCTCCTCTGTTTCTGGGACGAAGACTTAAAAGGAGATCGTGGTCGTCCTAAACACGTAGGAGTGCTACTTTATGTAATTAATTTTCAAGATGTAATTTTATTTCGTTTATCATTTTCCAAATACGAACGAGAAATATCTACTGCGACAGCCTCGCACGTAGAAGCTTGCCAGACATTTTCTTTCAGGTAGTTAATCAGTATTATTATTATATTATTATTAGTTGTTATTACTTAATAATTTCTTAGTAGTAATTACTATCACAAATATTATCTTTTGTCTTTACAATTGTAATATGTAATTTATTTTTGTCTTTATTCTATTATTTACAGCATTTGTAAATTATTTATTATTTGTAGTAGTAATAATTTTTATTAATAGTGATAATAAGTTGATAGTGATTTATTAAGTAATAATAAGTTAATGTTAAACTCACGCTTTTATAGAAATATACAGTAGTAACTGTCGTTTACATATCAATAAACTTTGTGAATCATCTTGACTCAAAGTACGTTAGACGTCATTTTGTTTTTCTTTTCTCTCGCGAATAAATTTATCAAGCAGAAAATGTATTCCTTCTAACTTTATAAAAAAAAAACATATTGGTATACAGTATCGTGGAACTTCGATTATCGAAAGAGTAAAACCTTAAATATCATCTGAATTTCGTATTAGTTAACCCTTAAATACCTAATTTTCCAAATAAAATTTGAAGAAAAGTACCAATGCATTTATTATTTGAACAATTTTTAACAGCCAATTATTAAAATCAAAGCAAATGTACAATTCGATTTAAAAGTCCGGTATCAAGTTTGAAAATTGGGGCATTTAAGGGTTGAAAGCATCTACATATCGTTATCTTCAGCAAGTCGAGCTTTATCGCTCTAAAAAAACTTCATTAGAGAATAACGTTCGCGGGATAGAGAACGAAGCAGAAAATTTTTCGTGTGAAAAATTCCATTCGTACGGACACTTTTCTGACAAATACAACCAGTGAGCTGCACCTACGGAAATAACGCTTACGCAGCGATTCGGTGTTCCTTTTATCGGCGGAACTGTACACATACCTTTAAGAATGTTGGTTACGTATGAGTCAAGTAAGTAACCAAATGACTTTTAATAACGATGACTCAGGCACGTGAATCGAACGAATCGCCGATTTCTGGAATGATGTGTCTGCAATGCTTCCAGGACTAAAAAAAGTCGCGTTAATTCTGTGACGTCACGAATGACGAATAAAGTAGTTGCAATGATGCAAAGAATATTCAAGTTTTAACGAAACGAAATTCTAACAGACATGTAAATGTTGGGCTGACTAAACTGTCTTTTTTCGTACATTTGCATTTGTTTTTCATATTTTTATCATTCGTGAATACATAAAATGAAAATGACAATGAAAATGAATACATAAAATGAAGATGAAGATGAAAATGAAGACGAAGATGAAGGTGAAGATGAAGATGAAGGTGAAAAAGAAAATGAAAAAGAATACATATAATGAAAAAATGAAAATGAATACATAAAATAAAGATAGAGACGAAGATGAAGATGAAGACGAAGCTGAAGATGGAGATGAAGGCGAAGGTGAGTATGAAGACGAAGACGAAGACGAAGGTGAGTATGAAGACGAAGACGAAGACGAAGGTGAGTATGAAGACGAAGACGAAGACGAAGGTGAAAACGAAGGTGAAGATCAAGACGAAGACGAAGGTGAAGACGAAGACGAAGACGAAGACGAAGACGAGGGTGAGTATGAAGACGAATACGAAGACGAAGGTGAAGACGAAGGTGAAGATCAAGACGAAGACGAAGGTGAAGACGAAGACGAAGACGAAGACGAAGACGAAGACGAAGACGAAGACGAAGACGAAGACGAAGACGAAGGTGAAGACGAAGGTGAAGGTGAAGGTGAAGGTGCAAAAGAAAATGAAAAAGAATACATGAAATGAAAATGAAAATGAACATGAAGATGAAAATGAAAATTAACTAACCTTTACAATAAATTTGGCATGTTTTCCATATTTTTATCATGCATGAATACATAAAATGAAGATGAAGATGAAAATTAACTATCCTTTACAATACATATGGCATGCTTACCAGATTGTTATATTCCATGAATACATAAAATGAAAGTACAAAAAAGAAAATGAATGAAAATGAAAACGGAAAGGTGGATTGTTTCTCTTTCTAACGGTGATGCATCTCCAGATTTCCAATTACAGGCAGGCCTGTGTCTTCCCTGCTTTATCTATGACAGGAGCTTTCCAATTGCCCTAATCGTCGACACAACACTGCACATCCGTACTCAACTCGACGGCTATCAGTCGGCTGTGTAAACTCGTATTTTTCATCCAACTTTCTTTTAATTAAAAATTGGCGCGTTGTCGTTTCATCATCGCTATTTGAATAAATTGAGACTTTCACATTTCAAAAAATTTGTATCTGATCAATAATTTGTTCAGTCACTATAGGTATTTGGTATCATTTGTTAACATTTGGACCACTGAGGTATTGATACTTTTTATCAACTGTTATGAACATCAGTCAATAACTAATATTTCATATATACCGAAATAATATTTCAAATAATACGTTGAATCAGCGGGGAAGTATAAATAAATATAAAAATCTGAGGTAGTCGATATCAATTACCTCCAAAACCTTCGAAATAGTTATTGACGGATGTCCATAACATTTGAGGTATTGACGAAGTATCAATAATATAAATGAAATAATATTTCAAATAATTACGAAATAAAATACCATATTATTAAAAATATTATTTCATAAGCGCGCAGGTCTGCATACAATTAATTTCAAGAAGAGATAATAGAATGTAACTAGATAACAGCCAAGTCGAAAGGGTTGAGCTATCGGAAAGCACCCAGTATCCGCATGACTCCACCTCTGAAACGTGTATATATGTTGCAAAGTGTTTTGCTCGCGAAAGAAATAAAAGAGCGCTCACCAGCCTCGTCCGAATCTGTCCCTGTACGCCGACACAGCGAAACCGAACATAGATCTCCTCTCGTTCTGATAAACCGCGTAATGTTTGGTCTCCACGTTGAACGCCTCGGAACACCAGGGTGGCGAACCGATAACGACGAGGCCAACGAGGACTGCGATGATGCTCGCGGACCACATATTTTTCCAGTCACTATACGGAGCACTGATTAGATCAAACTGTCATACGCGACGCGTGGATCGACCGTCGATCGGTAACGAGAGCACACACTTGCACACCAGCGAATGATCGATCGATCGTCGGGAACGCGATTGGCGATGGGTCAGGGTGCCGGTAGCGGCTGCACCGCAGACGACATGTGGCTTCTACGAGGCCCTCGAGACACTGCGTAAGAGACACTCTGTGAACGACGGTACCGACGAAAGGAAAAGTGGGGGATGGGGAGAACGTGGTCTGCAGACGTCTGCTTGACGGACGGTCGCGGACAGACTGAGTTGAAATCCGTTCTTTCGGTTACTCTTCGCTCGCGAGGGCTGTGCGCTGTGTGACTCCCACCCACTGCACGCGGTTCCCGCAGTTACGCTTCGCTCGAACATGCGTGCGTGCCGATCCATGGATCGCAGATCTAGGCACTTTTCGGATGATGTTAGTTCAAATATCGTGGCGAATATTAATTATTTTTTAATGATATTTATTTGGAGTAATTGTGGAATTGTTTTTTTGAAATTACGACAG